>NC_132795.1:9617121-9920151 GCF_048418805.1 Vulpes vulpes | reverse complement strand
AATTTAAAATGAATCCCAAATACCTATTTTTTTCCAGGAAGTAGACTACTTTGTTTATTTCAGAGAGGTCTCAAGTTTCTTATTGCTATATTCACCTGTAATTAAATTTCTCTTTCTTGGTCAATCATAAAAAATATGAAGTGAATAGAATACTATCTTTTCTCCATTTGTAATAAAATTACTATGTAATAATTTCTTCCTCAAAAGTATAATTAGTTATATACAAACTTTTCTGCCTCTTTTTTAATAATAAAAATTGTTACTATTTGATGAGTGCTTTCTATGTATATGAGGAGAAAATTAATTCCATTTTATAGATGTAGAAGCTGAGGAAGACATACACTAAATAACTCATCCAAGTTCACCCAGTTGGTAAATAGTGAAGCAGAAGTCTTTTCCAGGTAGTTTGATTACATAGTGCACCCCTCTTGAAGTATCACTGTTCTTTCTTCCTAGTGGATCCAACTGAATTTTTTAAAAAATGTTTTCATTTTTATTTATTTATTCATGAGAGAAACACACACACACACACAGGAAGAGGGAGAAGCAGGCTCCATGCAGGGAGCCTGACGTGGGACTCGATCCCAGGGCTCCAGGATCCCACCCTGGGCTGAAGGCAGCGCTAAAATGCTGAGCCACCTGGGCTGCCAGAATCCAACTGAATTTTTACTTTTCAAAATGTCTTTTTATTTTCTGCCTTTTCAGAGGAAAGCTTTCTTTTCAAGATGACCAGATTTCTTTGTTTTCTTGCTGAGCACATATGAGAAAAACTCAATACTGTCTCAGATTCCCATTAGGTCATTATTTGGTTTTTCTGTTCACTGGATTAAGGAAGAAGAGGGAGTATGGGGATCCCTGGGTGGCGCAGCGGTTTGGCGCCTGCCTTTGGCCCGGGGTGCGATCCTGGAGACCCGGGATCGAATCCCACGTCGGGCTCCCAGTGCATGGAGCCTGCTTCTCCCTCTGCCTGTGTCTCTGCCTCTCTCTCTCTCTCTCTCTGTGTGACTATCATGAATAGATAAAAATTAAAAAAAAGGTTTAAAATTTCCACTCTCCCTCCTGTGCCCCAACCCAATCCTCCCAAATAAAAAAAAAAAAAAAAAAAGAAGAGGGAGTATGAGAGTATTATTTATTAAAATTTTATTTTGTGATGGATAACTAGGGTAATGGCTTCATGAAGTTCTTTTGTTTAATCCTTATGATAAATCTGTGAGATTGATATTGTGATTCTCCATTTATGAAATAGGAAACCGGGGTTTTGGGAAACAAAATACCCAGTCACAAGCTTATTAACTTGGGAATGAGGTGACAGGGCCTTTGTCTTTGAATCTTGTAATTATAATTAATAGTAAGTTAAAGGGAAGCAGAAAGCTTATATTCAAAGTTTAAAGTAAAATGACTTTGTGGCACTTAGGGCAGGTGCCAGAAGATATTAAGTAAGAGCTCATTATTCTTATTAATAAGAACTTCGGGGAGACATCTTTGAGAAGCAGAGTCATTTTATGGTTACAAGAGGGACACCTATCTGTGGACAGAGCTTGGGAGTGGAACTGTGCTCTTCTCGTCTGAGGATGCCTAAGGCCTAGCAGAGGCTTTCCCAGACGGTTCCTTCACTAGTTTGTGCCAGTTTTATACATGAAGACAGAGATAGGAGTCAGTGTATACATACTGTCCACTGCTTCCTTAATACATTTCTAAAAGTATATCATGAAATAATCCTAAAACTTCATTATATTTACTTGTGAAAGTATTATGTGGGGGTGGGGCTGCAGTTTACCAAATGATTAAATATCCAATAAAGCCCAGCAGTGGCCAATGTCTGCCAGAGCCACATGGAATCTTGGCTTCTCCAAGATTGAGTTTGGTGAATATTCTCCAACAAGACTTACCAGTCAACGAAAAAGATATATATTGATATTTCAGAGGTAGATGTGCTAATGTTTGTTAAACAGTTTATTCCTTCATTCTTCAAATATTTTTAAGTATTGTAGTGAGCATTCGGGAAGCAATTGTAGAAAAAAAAGTTGTATTTTATAATATAGTGATGTTGAAACATTAATGAATCAAATTTCTAAAAAATGTATACTGTAGTTACATATTGAAAGGAAAGAAAAAAAAGTATTGCATTCAATGATAAAAGGAGGATAATGACTGGAATTTGGTCCGTTCTAGGACTCTGAGAAAATATTGTTTTAGTATTAAGAGAAAGGAGTCTCTAGTCAGGGAAGGTTAGGGGAAAAAAAAGTATTCCCAGTGCAAAAATAATCAAGTGTTAAAAGTCCTGAGATGAGGGGGGAACTCAAGCTTGTTCAAGAAATTGAAAGCAAGCAAGCCAGGTTTACTTGGAGCATCATGATCAGTGGGGAACATGGTGAGAAATCATGCTGGAATGCAGAGAAGGATCAGGACAGCTAGTTCATGTTATGGAAACTTGATTCAAAGTCAAATAGAAAGGCATCACACTGCTTGATTTTCATTTTATGATATTACTTTCGCTGCTGTGTGGAGTGGATAAGAAGGGGCAAAGGGAAGCAGGTGGACCAGTTATAAACAAGGGTAGAGTCCAAACTTGACTAAGAATAAGGAGAGGTGGATGGATAGACTTGTTTTAGAAAGTAGAATTAATAGGATTTAGTGATGAATTTTTGAAAGGTTTTTCTAACCTTGTCAACTTGATAGATGCCATTTATTGAAATCATGATGACTCTCCAAAAAGCATTTTGAGGGAAGGATGTGAAATAATCAAGGGTTTAGACTGGGGCAAGTGCATTTTGAAATTATTATTGCCTTACAGTTGACTATGAGCTCCACTCTTCTAGTTTTTTGACATCCTTTGTATCCTATAAAACCCAGTGATAGTGTTGGAATCACCTTGGTGCTTTCCTGATGTCCTCACCCCGCTCAGTGCATAGTGTACTTTTCCTTTCCCTGAGCACTCATGTACATTCTATTATCCCAGTTAAACAATTACTCCATTATGCCTTGTACGATTGGGAGTTGCTTATATGACTTAGTTTAGCGCACACAGAGCTTTGAAAATAGGAATATATCGTTTTATCTCCCAGTGACTTGCACTGGCTTTGCAGGTGAAAATCAGTGTTGCTTTCAAATTGAATGAATTTTACAGTTCAAAAATACATTTCTACATGAAATGTAGCATACTTGTTTCAGCAACAGGTCTATGCGTTTTTGTTTCTTGTTTATTTTTATGTTTTTGGTGATCTCTCCGGCATAAGCATATGTGTAAACATATCACATTTAATATCAACGGTGTCTGCTATCCACATCGCTTAGGTACTAGGCTATTGGACATCTTCCTATTTGGGGATCAGATCTGAAAATTGAAAACCCACACTTGGAAATTTAGTTTGCCAGAACAACTAAATTTATTTCAAAACTGCATTTTATGTAATAGTTTTTATTTTGTTATGATAGAATTTCTCTTTTCCTACTTGTTTTGTTTGAGCAGTTGAACAATTATCACTATAAAGCCATCTATATGTTAAAAACAACATTTATAATGGAGGAATGTCTTCATTCTCTCAAGTCTGTTTGAAGAAAGTATAGCCTGACACTATAATCTTATTTCTGGACATGTTACTGTTTATTTGTATTTAATCATTTGACTATCTCTCTGTTACCAACTTCAGTTTGGATGAGGCTATTTAGTCTAGTTTTTCCTAACTGAAAAAAACATCTCTAGTATTAGTAGCAGTTTTGCCACCTACATGCTCAGTCTTATAAAATCTGAGAAATCTTAGAAATGCTGGTTCAAGTTTATAAAGATACTTCAAACTTTGCCTAACACCAGTATCCCAATAAAGAGTCTACTTTCACCTTATATTATTTTGATCCTTACCAAGTCCAGTGCCCTCATCCACTTTGAACTATTATTCATCTACTTAGTCCAGGGGGCATAAAACAAGGTCCACTGATACTAATTTCATGGAAATTCAAGTTTCTTTTATTTATAAATATAAAAGAGGGTTTGGTGTGGTTAGCAGAAGGAGGAGGAGGAGGAGGAGGAGGAACTAAGAGTCACATTGAGGCATGGCTACATGGTTCATGATTTGGTAGCTCAGGAAATGGAAGCCAGCTGAAAGGAAAGCATGGGGAGCTGGATGTGAAGAGATACATGCATCTTCTAGGAGAGTGGCAGTTATGGTGGAATGGAAACGTGGCTATAAGGAAGCACCTTAGTCTGGTTGCTTAATGAACTTCTGTATAAATTGCAGAATGTGTTGATGTATCCCAAGATCCCTTGCCTGTTGAGATAAGATAATGAATGAGGAAGGCAATGGAGAAAAGGCTAATTGTTCTCTCATGGTCATATTCTTTTCATTCTTGAGCATCTAGCTTCAGATTTCTCATAAAATGATTTGAAGGAATAAAATATAGACACAAATTTGGATAGAGAATAATATTTTTGTGTCAGTCACTGAACTGAACTATGGAAATTCAGAATGTGGGCCAGACTTTGGGGGTAAAATAAAATAAATAAATATAATATAATTATATATATATATATAATATATATAAAATATATATAAAAATATATAAAAATATATATATTATATATATAAATATTATAAATAATATAATAAATAAAATAAAATAAAATAAAATAAAATAGTACTGAGGGAATCCAGGAGAAGTTTTGAAACAGAGCTGTAAAGAATAAACTGCACTGGGAGTTAGGAGGTCTCAGAGACCCTAAACCAGGTTCTCACAGCTGCTCTAGGAAATTGGGCAAGTCTAGTTCTTGACACTTCTGGTTCTTCATTTGTAAAGTGAATTGGGTAAACCAAGTGATTTTAAAGATAGTTCTCTCATCTAATATTCAGCAAGTTATAGTATTAATAGAAGGGTAGGAAAGTTGTATTCTAGGTGCCTGTCTTAGATACAATAAGGAATAAAGCAGTAGAACTACAAAATACTGAAAATATAGGAGTTCTTGATCGCTTTGTCATCTTACTAAAACTGTTACAGGAAATACATGCCTCACATAGGAAGGGATGAGAAGAAATGTGGTTCCTGGATGTTGTTGTTTTCAATTTTTTCAAAACTCTTTAATTTTTTTTTTCCCCAGAGTGGTGAGGTACATAGATAGGGTACTGTGTATGAAAGTACATCTTATCTATATTTAATTTCCTATGTTTTGGTATTGATATGGGGGCTTCTTTTTTTTTTTAATTCACACGCTATTGGCCTTAGAAACATAAGGACACATGCTAAATTCTATTAAAATAATTCAGGAACTCACCCATGCATGCAATAATTATGATCGTGAGCATCTAAAGAAAATTAGTGTGTAATGTCTTAATTAAAGCTAGGCAACACAATTTTATTGACAGATTGGATTCTACTTAATCTTTAGAGTGGTATATTTTCATTTTACTCTTGTGTAATTAATATTTAGAATAGCTCTTTGGGTAGCACATTGCATTATTAATGCACATTTTGTGAGAAATGTGTGTTTAAAAAAGTCTCTGGAAGATAGCCCATAAATTTTGTTATTATATTAAAATGCAAATTTTACAACTTGCTTAACGGTTTAAAATACTTAGGAGTTGCATATTTTCTTGTTTAGAGGCATTAGCTGAGAAAAATTGTTAAAATCCATTTGATTTTGTTTGGATGGAGATTTGTTTTCACATTTTTAAACCAGAGTTGGGAATCTTTCCCAGTGGCATTCTTAACTCATAGATATGATGTGAATACTGTATTTTCCTTAATCTGATCTTGTTTTTCTTTAAGAAAACTGTGATTCATATTAGTAGCATATTACCAAAGCTACATGGCTATTAAAGTTTGAGCCTTGGGATAGAAGAATAAAAATTTCAAATTCTTATTACCGCTCTTGTCACAAGACGTTGTTGTTTTGGCTGTGGTATTCCCTCTAAGGCAGCCTCTAAGAAAAACATCATTTATCTTAGTTTAGCTATGAGAAGCCTACAGAAATCCTTTCTTCATTTTTAAAAATGAGTTTTCAGAAATACCCACAAATAGAAAACTAATAGTTAAGCACAAAACTCTATAATAGTTGGTAACACCAAATAAATGTTCTGTTGAGCCTTTTTTTATGAACAAAAATAAATGAAGAAGAAAAAGGACATTAAGACTCCCCAAACTTTATATTCCTCAATACTAAAATAGGACAATGTGAAACCTCCACTAGGACTAGTGGTTTTCAGATTAGGAGTGAAAAGCCCCCGAGTCTAATGAGAAGTATTCTGTTGGAATGAAAAGAAACTGGATTTCTTAACTCCAGGCAGTAGCTTATTAGCATAGTCTGCTTCTCCTTGCAAACACCAGTGCCCCATGAATCTCTCACTTGCTTTCCATCTTTTATGCCCACCTCCTGCAATAGGAATTGTGCATTATTAGAAACTTAGTGATTCTTAAGTTCCTGGGTGCAACCTGAGGAAGCCAGCCTTTACTTAGCAACATTTGATTTTGTTCTGTTTCCTCCTGGGTGATTAAATTTAGAAATCTGTGAAAATTAGATTTTTTAAATAAAGATTTTACTCATTTATTCATGATAGACACAGAGAGAGGAGAGAGAGAGAGAGAGAGATAGAAAGAGGGAGACGCAGGCTTCTTGTGGGGAGCCCAATGTGGGCCTCGGTCCCGGGACCCCAGCATCAAGCCCTGGGCCGAAGGCAGGCACAAACTGCTGAGCCACCCAGGGATCCCCTAGATATTTTACTTTTCATTTAGCAAATGTGCTTTCTCTAATTCTTAAAATTTATCTGAGATTGTTGAACAAGTAATCATGTGTTGCATAGAGTGACTTTATTATTAAGTATTTTTTAAAATTAATACTAATAATTTGCTTCGTGTCACAGAAGTAAAAATATTTCTCACAAATTGTCATATCAGTCATACTCTAGAATTTGAAGAGAGGGTTATTTTTTCATTTTAAATCACTGTGATTTTTTTCTAAAATGATAATTTTCCAATGATATTTAGCTCATTGAAAATCAAAGTTTTTCTTCTTGAGTTTAAATATTTAGTATGCTTTGTGTGTCCTAGGAAAAATAGGAGAGACTTTTCACATACTGATAATACATACATTAATATTCCAAAGCTAACTCTAACTACTGCAGATTGATCATCAGAGCACTAATTTGTTCACCCTATGCATGCAAATATAAAACTTCTCTCTGTCTGTGTTACATTTAGTTTTTAATGTGTTTGCAATATTTTAAAATGTTAGGGTTCATTTTGGGATGTCTCAAAATGAAAGCTATTAAAATTAAATCAAAATTGGAATTTTAAGACAGAAATATAGGTAATTTTCACATGATAAACCAAAGGATGTCAGAATTGTTTCTCCAGTTATTTCCAGAAGGCGGCTCTACAAGTGAGGAACCACCACATGGTTACTACAAAGTGTCTTTTAATTATGATAACCTTGAAAATTATTCCCTGCTATCATCCATGAACAATTCCTAGATTATTTTCAAATTGAAAGAGGCCCAAAATTACATAAATAATTTTAAGGGGTAGGGAATATGGAATAGTCTTTGTTTGGATAATTGTGTCTTTATTTTAACATACTAAAAAATTATGACTACTTATTTTTAAAAGAAGTTTTGACCAACATTGTTTAAGATAATGCTAAATAATATAAATGCAAAAGTAAGTTATTTTAAAGAAAACATTAAGGAAAATATAGAACAGTTGGGGTTTGGCTATGATAGCCATTCTAAAGATGGTAGGTACATGGTTCTTGGAGGTTCAGGAAACGGTGGCCCAATTTCATCTCTAGAGATGTCAGTTGATTGTAAGGAGCCAAGATTTCCAAGGACTCTTGGAGTAAGAAGCCATGTTCTAGAGAAGAAGCACAGTATTGGGATGTGGATTGGAATAGTAATCAAGACTTTTTTTTTTAATTTTTATTTATTTATGATAGTCACACACACACAGAGAGAGAGAGGCAGAGACACAGGCAGAGGGAGAAGTGGGCTCCATGCACCGGGAGCCCGACGTGGGATTCAATCCTGGGTCTCCAGGATTGCGCCCTGGGCCAAAGGCAGGCGCTAAACCACTGAGCCACCCAGGGATCCCGTAATCAAGACTTTTTGAAGCTCCTGGTCTTACCACCTCTTTCCTGGAAACCTAGTCTCTCTCTCAGGTGCTTCTGCTGCCTTCCACTCCCTGTCATCTCTCCTACAAGCCTTCTTTCTCTATCCATCCTTTAATATACACACGAAGGATTGACTCATGATTATGGAGGTCTGTTTGCAAGCTGGAGATCCAGAAAAATCAGTGGTGTATAGCTCAGGCTAAGTCTGAAGGTCTGAGAACCAGGTAAGCTGATGGCAAGAGAAGAGTAATATCTTAGCTAAGAGACTCAGGCAGAAGAAGAAAATTATTTTCTCCTCTGTCTTTTGTTGTGATCAGATCCTCAATGGATTCATCCACATTGGGGAGTACAATCTGTTTTACTGAGTTTATGGACTCCAGTGTTAAATCTTGTCTGGAAACACCATCACAGACACACCCAGAAATAATGTTTAGCCAAATATCTGGGCACCTCAGGATCCAGTCAAATTGACATGTAAAATTAACCATCACACCCTGTAAATTTTGGTGAACTTGAATTAGTCACCCCACTCATGTACTAAGTCAAGGCTGGGGTGCTTGCAAGGATGCTAGATCTATATAGAGCCGTGAGCAAGGCATATTCATTTAGACAGTCTGATAACTGGTGTAGTCTCTAGGACAAGATGTCACTGATGCAGAATAAGGGTCCTTCACTTAAGATAATCATAGAGCAAATGAGTACAGATCCAAGACTTGAGTCCATTTTTGATTAAGCTCATTGTGGATCAAATATTATCATCATTTATCCAAAAATGTTTATTATAGATGAGCAGCACATAAGATGTTATTAAGCGACTGGAAACAATTTAGATGCATATGGGCT
This sequence comes from Vulpes vulpes, assembly GCF_048418805.1. Taxonomy (NCBI): domain Eukaryota; kingdom Metazoa; phylum Chordata; class Mammalia; order Carnivora; family Canidae; genus Vulpes; species Vulpes vulpes. The sequence continues at coordinate 9,911,216 of NC_132795.1, read as the reverse complement.
TTTCCCTTTAAGAAACTAATGTATGAAATGGACCTCAGTAATGTGGAGGGGCAATTAAAGGATTATAGGAAGGAATGGCTTATTAGAATGTTGTGAAGTATTCAACATAAATTTCTTAATCTGTTGAGTCATTCTATTTTTTCATTTCCCTTTATGGTTTTCCTTTTGCTTTCGGGAGCCTATTACTATCCTGCTGTGCCCTGGTCTAGAATTCCCTTCTTTTTCTTACCCAATCCTTCTTATAATTTAAATATATTTGCTCCCTGTAGAATAAATACTTCTTTCATCTCTCTCTCTCTCTGTCTTTCTTTTAACCATTTGACAATTAACTCATCTTAGATTAAGATTTTCTTCCTTGGAATCTCTAGCATTCCATTTGTTTTTCTTGTATTACTCTTCTGCTCCTATGTTTTTGGATACCCTGTGTCATCTTATTGATGCCTCTCTTCTTTTCTATCCCATTAAGTCTATTCTCATAGATGCATTTCTGTATCTCCTCACCCTGTAATAGCTAATCCTAATCATATTTCATATTCCTTTGAAAATATTTATGTTAATGTCTTGCCTCACCTCAATATATTTAAAAATTATGGCATTGTCTGCCCATCCCACAAGAAACCTCTTCCAAATGACTGATTCTCATCAAGATCTATAACTTGCTCCTTTGTTTCCTTTTTGTCAAATTTCAGAGTTTTGCCACTTCTTGCCTTTACTGATAATGATCATATAGATATTTGTTTCGTGAAATATTCAATCTCTTATCTTTTACATTTAAACTCTCCCCGTTGTGCAAGGATATAAATATCACCACACTCATGAAATTATCTGACTGGTACAGTCTTTAATGATCTTCATCTGTAACTGTATTTTCCTAACACCATAGAAACTAGCAATCATTAAAGGGATACTTTTTAAATAGGAGTTATATTTCTAGAAATAGAAAAAAAGTTTTACAAAAAGTTACTCTTCAGGGGATCCATGGATAGCTCAGCAGTTTAGCACCTGCCTTCAGCCCAGGGCATGATCCTGGAGTCCTGGGATCAAGTCCCGCTTTGGGCTCCCTGCGGGGAGCTTGCTTCTCCCTCTGCCTGTCTCTGCCTCTCTCTCTCTCTCTGTGTCTCTCAAGAGTAAATAAATAAAATATTTAAAAAAATGTTACTACTCAGATTAATTAAACATATGATCATTATGTTATTGTAGACGAAGAGGCTTATACTGCTAATATATATTCATTATCAGGTTCACTTTAACATTGGGTCTAGATATTAGAATGGATGATGTCCATGAATAAGAGATTCGAAAAAATAAATTATGATACTTCAATGTAGAGAAACATCACACAGTTGAGAAAAAGAAGGATGTACCCATACTGACATATGTCCTACAATATTGTTCATTGTGGGGAAAAGAAGCATATTGCAGAGGAGGGTACAGTTTAACATCATGTGCATACAAACTGTGCTCATACACAGATAAGCACACTATTTATTTTAGATATATGCAGAAAAGGTCTTGAAAATTATACACCAAATTGTCAACAGTGGTTGACAATCCTACCTGAGATTGAAATGATTACTGTATGCATTTCATTAAATTTTGAAATTTTGCTATAGGCCTGAATTAATATTATAATAAGACTAAGTTGTTATAAAACAACAAATTAAGGAAAGAAAAAAGGAGTTGAGAAATACATAGAACTTAAAAGGAAATAGTCATTCTACCCAAGGTTGCTGAATTATTGTAAAAGTGAAAAAATGTTAAAGTGCAGTCTATATAAAATGCCCACAGATTTCATACTTAAGAGTTGTAGGTATCATTTACAAATAGAGGCATTTAAAACATTATTTCATTAAGTTGGCCCTGTTTCTAAAGGTTTCTAAAATTATTCATATTAATTAATTGAAAAGTATGTAGTATTTGTCTTTACCTGGGAAGTGTTACAGACTTTAAACAAATGTAATTTACTATATGTATTTCAGAATAGAGAGACTAAATCAAATAATAATATCAACTGTGTATCAGTCCAAATACTGATATACAGTTACTGTTATAACTTTGTAGTTAACAATATTTTATAGTTTGAAATTTTGTCCAGTTCTCTATGACAACATCCTTGATTCTTTTGTAATTAGATTTTGGAGCAAATAAGGTATGACGATGATTCTTATAAGTCATTATAATCTAAAACTGTTAGTTATTATAGTCCAAAATTTCCCAGACCTTACAAAATCTGTGTCAGTTGAGGTCAGTGCCCAGTCACTGCCCCCAGAACCATCCAGGGAGAACACTGTTTTCTGCCTACGGTGCCGTCTTCTGGCTCCCAAAGGTGCAAAACAGAAAGATCGTCACTGGCACTATTGCCTTTTTGGTTTTACCTCACCAGAGCCTTGCTGTGTGTAACACAGAAATGGGCAGGGACACACTACTCTTCAACTCTTCAACTCTGATCCAGTCATGATGATGCACACAAGGCAATTCCTTTCCCTACAACCACGCTCTAGCAGGGCTTGGGCAACATTTAGGCAGAGGCTGAGCTGGGGAATGTGCACCTTTTCTTTCTGTTGCTATTTCCTTTTCTCACTTCCTGGTTCCCTGCTTGCAGGCAAGCATCAAATATCCCCCTTATTCCTCCTTAATGAAGGGCACTTTTCCTGGATGCAAATAAGCTTTTAAAAATGGATTACTGGGGGGGGGGGGGCGGAAATGGATGGGGGCTCAATTTTTAATGTAGATTTAAATATCAATTTAAGCTTAGTCTGAAGTTCTGTGACATGAAACAGATTTATGAGTTTTCTTAATACTACCTATGCTCTATAATCATAAAAATTGCTTTTTCTGGAAACTTTGCAAGAAGTATTCTTTACTTACAATGTTGTTTGTTTGCCTTTCTCTAAGAATTTGAATTGCTTTTTTAGAGTCAGATAATAATTGAAAATTTATATTCTTTTGTAGTCTTGCTACTTCCTTGCAAATCTAGTACTCCAGAAAGTAGAACCAGCCAAATAAATTGTACAATTTGATTTAAAACTGCACTGCTAGTCCTGATACTAAGGACAATTGTAATTTTGCCTTAATTTTCTTTTTCACTCCTACCAGATGGCATTGAAACTATAAGTATGTTTAAAAAGCACCTGTGAAGAAATTTTTTCACTTTCTAAATCTTTTGCCCTAACTATGTTTCACAAGTCATTATTGTTCAGTGATTTATGTGTTTGCCATTTTAACTATGATGAAAATGTAAAGTTACCTTGGGTAGACAGACTATCTATTAATTTTGTGGCTATATGTTACTTAGAACTAACATTTCTAAATGAATGTAATAATGATATTAGAGAAATATAGAGTACTTAAAAATTGTTTGTTTGTGTTTTAACAAGTTGTTAAATGGGAGGACCCTTACTCACCAAGCCTATAGAGTTCAGATACATACACTAAAGGTTTTCATCCATAGTGAGAAAAAGATTCTCACTTGGATTATGAGGGTAGCCAAAGACTTGACACCCACCTGAGATCCATAGCAAATTAGCACATAAACTCCTAGCCTAGGAAGGAAGGCACAGGATACCACTTTAGGCCACTTGGGGGTTATAATCTGGAGCAGTGTGAACCAGGGGCTGTGGAAGGCAGGTTGTATAATGTCAGGAGGGTAGGATGACCCCTGATTCCCAAGGGAGGATATGATTGGCTTCTTTGAATAGCTAGCAAGGAACCAAAACCCATGACTCAGGGATAAACAGAAACTGTACTTAGCCCTTTGATAAGACTTGTTTGGTTAAAAGACATTATTCAGGGGAGCAGAGTTATGAGGGGTGCTTGCAAGTAGGCCTTCCCAGTTTCACCAGATGTCATGGCAGCACATAGTATCAGGCCTTAGTTTTAGGCTTTATGATACAAAGAGAAACCATGTCATCTTCTGTTTATGAGGAACAAATACCTCTCTGGTAGTTTTAAAAATGGTGTTTTATTATAAAGACAAAACACAAGGACTCAGGAAATCCAAGTCCCAGAATTATAGCAAGATACTAGGAACCCAATTTTTATTGTGTGTTCTTGAAAAATGGTCTCTCCTTCCCTATCTGTGCAACTATGTATTTTGGAGGTTTGCTCTTTGTGGACTCTTCCTCTTCCTAATAATAATTTTGGATGCTCATTAGAAGTACTTGACTTTCTAGTTCTTATGCCTACTAACAACAGGCAACCTCTTTCTGTGCTTCTAGTATCAAATTCTTAAGAAGGTGTCTATCTTAAACTTTTGCATTCTTGCAGAGGCATTAACACCAGGCTAAGTCATATGCTTATGGCAGGTTTATGAATAATATAAAACAGGCATACACTCTGATTATGTGTAGCTTTAGCTGCGGTACATGTGGAGACATATGATAAAACATGGCTAAACAATTGAGCAGATACTGGGAGCAAAGATTTTCTCAGTGAGGAAAGGTATGGGAAGCAGGACCTCCCACAATGTGCATAGCAAAATACCTCAAAGCATTAAATCAGGTGCCCTCTGCAGTTTTCTCTTTCAGAAAATAAAAGTGTAATCTCTCATTCATTAAGTCAAATGAGTGAATCGCCCTGTCTTTTTGCTCTTTCTCCTGCTCTCTGCCTCCTCTTCTCTAAATATGTTGTCTTTTTTCTTAATATTTCTCTCTCCTTTTGAAATATACAGCCATTACCCTCGTCCAGGCAGCTTTCCTTTCAGTGTGGGTCTGTTAAAGCTGTCCTCAGACTCCTCCAGACTGTCTTTGTGCCTCCGATGCCCAGCCCAAATGATCCTAACGAAACACCAGTTTCAACAAACCACCTTATCTACTGGCTATCCCTTCTGAATTTTCTTCAAAGCCATACCTTCAATTCATGTCTGCTACGTATCTGTCCTACCGCTTGACAAAAGGGGAAATAGCTCTCTAGAAAGTTCTGCATCTACACAAAAGACTGAAATTACAGGGTAGGAAATCAAGATTTTAAAAGATAATAATAACCTTTAGTGTTCATATATGTTTTGTTGCATTTGTCTGTTTTCCAAACCAGATTATAACCTCTTGGAGGATAGGAATTAAGTCTCATGGCTCTTTTTAATCCCCTGTAACCCATTCAATCACATATACTTTTGATTATGGTGATATTGTTGATTTCTTTACAGTTAGTTATTTGATTCAGTTGCTTACAAGAAATTGAATATAGCTATTATGTTTTACCTAATGGAATTACAGAGTAGAAAAACAGACAAACAGACTGGCTTACGTATGACATATCAATATCTTAAAGCCACAAACTGAATGGGGAGTGCCAACAATGGATTAATAATCTTTTTAGTAATATTACAAATAACTCACTTGTTGATTTAAGGATAGGCAAGACTTTTTATTAGTGGAAACACAGGTTTTGATTAAAAAAAAAAACATAGGAAGCTCATAGAGTTAAAATAATAAAATTGTTCCTGGGGAGAAAAATCACCTAATAAGGAGACATGTTATAAAATACAAGTTTGAATTAAATACTACTTCTCATGCAAAATGTGTATATTTCAATAATTCATTGAAAACAATGAATCATTTTCTATATATTTATATTTATTTTATTCTTTTTTTTGAAATGTATTTTATTCTTGTATCACCTTACTTTCAAGGTGAAGATCATATATTTGCAAATCATATCCCAGGTATAGAATTTAGGATCTTTTAGTTTTGTTATGTCTTATTACTGATCCTATATGCATGTATATATGATTAGGTAGATATTTAGCAATGTTACATTTGGAGTAACTAGGGCAATGTACTATGAAAAGTTTTCATTTGATTTTTTCCTTTGAATTTGAAAAAATCCTTAAATACTCCTATGTAACAATTAATATTTAGTTTATAGAAAATTTCAGAATATTCTAATTTCAAACTTAGGAAAGGATTCTGTGTTGTTCTAACCACCACTTCTTTCTTCAATTTGTGGTTTTCTAAGTGCACAAAATAAATTCATCCTGACTCCAGACTGACAACACTGAATTGACAGCTGATAAAAGTTGTCAGCATTGCCTGTCATATTGAAACTTACCAGGGTACAAAAAAGCTTGTAAAAGCTTCAAGTTATCCTGTCAATACTGGCATTTCATTAAAGATTAATTAAGCCAAATTTGCTTGTTAATAAAGCTCAGAATATCAATCAGTTATAGCACTAAAATATGGTCCTAACTTGTATGTTATGTGGTGTGTATATGCATATTCATAGTTAGGAAATGAGATATTATAAGTCTTTTTTTAAAAGTTTATACTAAAGGCAAACAGTGTGCAAAGAAATGTAGAAGATTTTTAATTAAAACTAGATCTGAGCATACACACAGCCAAGACTAATTTCAATATGTGCCACAACCAGAAAAATAGGGGACAAATGAAAACCATTCCAGAATTGATTTTATACTTAACTTTCATATTGATTCATATATTAGAACAAAATTAATTTCATTTGAAAAATGAAATAGACCACTTTGTATGTCCAACTTATTGCAATATAAACTAGTGAAAAACTTGTTAAGGTTCTACCTAAATTATATATTTAATGAATTAATCAATTGATTAATTAATGAAATTGCCAGGCCTTCATGATTCTTTTGTTCTCTCATAGCAATAATAAAAATGTCTTTTAAGGCTTCTGTGTTACTTGAAATCATTAACTAGCAACGTATTTAATTAAAAATAAGTTTATTCATTATATAACAAATATTTACTGATAATGTACTATGTTCTCTGTATTCTGCAAAGTGATAGAAATAAAATGGTAAACAAACAGACACATTGCTTATATTCATGGGTTTACCAGTTTACTGGTAAATAATGTGCATAATGTGTACATATTTCAGTAGTCTTATCATGCAAATTTGTAGCTCTAGCAAGTGTTATGAGGGAGAGATTTCCAAGACTATATGAGTCTTTGATTGGGGGATTTGATGTAGTAGGGAAGTCAAGGAAGGCTTGAAGAGGTGACCCTTGAGTTTAGATCTGAAGTATTGGTAGGAATTATTGGTATAAAGAATATGAAAAAGATCTGCCTAGGCAGAAGAGCTGCATGAAGGCCCAAAGACAAAATAAGAGTTCAATAAAGATTATATTGTTTTACCCCAAAAAGATATGCTAAAGTCCACATCCCTAGTATCTAAGAATGTGACCTTATTTGAAAATAGGGTCTTTGCAGATTTAACAAAGTTGAAATGAGGTTATTATAGTTGGTCCTAATCCAGTCCCCTTATAAAAAGGGGATGTTTGGATACAGATGTGCAGAGAGAAGACTATGTGAAAAGACACGAGGAGAAGATAACTTTTAAGTCAGGGAATGCCTGAGGCTACCAAAAGCTAGGAGAGAATCCTGGAGCACAACTTTCTCACATGCTTAAGGGGGGACATGGCCCTGCTAGCACCTTTATTTTGGACTTCTGGACTCCAGAATTGTGAAACAGTAAATTTCTGTTGTTGTAAGCCATCCAGTTGTGGTACTTTGTTACAGAAGCCTTAGGAAGCTAATATAAGGCCTGAAGGCAGGTTGGTATAGATGAAAGATGACAATAAGAGTAAGTCAGTCTGAAGAGAAGATGGAGCAATAGGTAAGGACCATGGAGAGTCCTAACGGCCATTTTTAGGAGTTTTGTTTTTAGTCTCAAAGCAAAGGATTTAAACAGTATAAAAAAAAGAGATAATAGTAGCTTGGACAAGAGTAGTGATAATGGCTAAGAAGAGTGTCAGTGGGAACAAGGTGGTGGATTTAATAATCATAAATAAATTACTAAAAAGCAAACTTGCTCAAGGACATCACTCCAGAAATTCTCTCCTCTCTTTTACATTAAGTTTTCAATCTATATTGGATCATTTTCCTTAGCATCAAATATACTACTTCTTCCATCTATTTATTTTTTGGTTGCTGGCAACAGAATGATTGAGATATAGTTGACATATAATGTACATATTAAAAATATAATGTTCAATAGTTTTGATTGATATACCATGAAGCTATTACCATGAATCAAGATAATGAACATATCCAAGTCCAGAAGTTTTCTGGTGCCCCTGTATAATGACATCCTTATCTCTGGTAGTATTTAGTACTCTGAAATCTATTTTATCTAATATGAATATAACCCCTCCAGTTTTCTTTTGCTTATTATTAATATGCATATCATTGTCCATTGTTTTATTTTTCACTTATTTCTATCTTTGCATTAAAGCGGGTTCCTTGCAGAGGAAGCAAATAATTGCATCTTGCTTTCTTATCCAGTCAGATAATCTTTGCCTTTTAATTGGGAATATTGACTTTATATACATTTAACGTGATTATTGGCATAGTTAAGTATTAGTCAACTATTTGCTACTTGCTTTATGTTTGTCTTATTTGTTCTTTGTGTTTTTCTCTCTCTACCTTCTTTTGAACTGAACATTTTTACTATTCCACTTTATGTGCATTGGTGGCTTATTAGCTATGATTATGTTAGTGGTTGTTTCTACCTTTAAGTAATATTAAGTGATGTACCGCTTCACAGACAGTGTTAAGTAGCTTATAAGAATGTGTCACTCTTACATTTCTCCTAACCTTTCTGTTATTATTGTTATTCTTATTATTTTATATATGTCAAAAAACATCAATTATCTTTGAAATATATTTAAATACTAAGTTCTGGATTGTTATTGACTGATATATTTTTCTCTTCATTATGGTTCAGATTCTCATACTTCTTTGCATATTTGGTAATTTTTTACTGTATGCTAGGCATTATGATTTTACCTTTGGGTGCCGGATATTTTTGTTATCCTATAAATATTCTTTAGCTTTATTCTTGGAAATAGTTAAGTTACTTAGACACAAGTTGATTCTTTTGGGTTCTGTTTTTAAACTTACATAGAAACAGAATATTATTTAGTTTTGAGCTTTTGTTGTCCCACAGGCAGGATCATTCTGAGCATTCTTCTCAACTGCCCCATGAATTATGTGTTTCCTTGTCTGAAAAACACTTACTATTCCCAGACCTGTATGAGCTCTGAACATTATTTCCTCTAATCCTTCCAAGTATTCTCATAGCCTTGGGTTGTTTCTTCAGAAACATGTGGTGATCAGTACCCAGCCAAATACTCAAGGGGAAATGGTGTGCAGATTTCTAGAGTTTTCTCCCTGCTGTTCTCTTTTCACTATGCTGTCCTACAGAGATTAGTTACCTTGGCCTCTTCAGACTCCTGGGTCTGTCTTCTCCTGGAAAGATTGTTTATACTTTCAATTACCTCATTCATTTTCTCCTTTATACCCCTTCCAATCTGGCTTCACTCCCTCTGAACTTCTTTTCATGTCACCAATGACCATCATTGTGTTATAATCTAGTGGTTGATTTTCCCTCTGACCAATCTGGCCCGCATGATGTTTGACCTCATCTTTTACTCCCTTCACCCACTCCACTACAGCTCTTTTTAACTCCTCAAATCTGGTATGCATGATTTTGCCTTAAAGCATTTACACTAGTTTTTCCTTCTACTTAAAGGGATCTTTCTTCAGATGTCTGCCTGCCTCACTCCCCTTTTTAAACACTTAAATTTTCAATAAGCCTGATCATCTTACTTAAAACCGTAATAACTTATGATAACTAGTCTCTAAAGATGACCCTCAATGAACTTTATATAACTCTCCACCTTGAAGCTGGGCTGGCTTGTGACTTGTTTACAACTAATAGAATGTATCTAATATGACAATCTAGAACTCCTGGGGCTAAGTCAGAGGAAGCTTTGTAGCTTCCAGCTTCACTTCTTGAAATACTAGCTCTCAATATGGTTCACTGACAGCTCTCTCTCTCAGAACCCAGCCTCCATGCTATGATGCCAGATTCACATGGAGAGGTCACGTATAGGCTCTTTTGGTCAGTAACTTCTTCTTACTTGGGGTGCTGGCCATGTGATGGAGTCATCTTGACCCCGTAGCCCAGACAAGAGTCTTGGCTAGTATCTTTCTTTTTTTTTAATTTTTTAAATATTTTATTTATTTATTCAGGAGAGACACAGAGAAAGAGGCAGAGACATAGGCAGAGAGAGAAGCAGGCTCCATTCAGGAAGCCTGATGTGGGACTCGATCCTGGGACCCCAGGATCACGCCTTGGGCTGAAGGCGGCGCTAAACTGCTGAGCCACCCAGGCATCCTGGCTAGTATCTTTCTGCAAGCACATGAGGAACTCAAGCAAGAACCAACTAACTGAGTCCCATTAAAACACAGTATTATAGGAGGTAATAATAAGTTGTTATAAGCCACTAAGTTTTGGAGTAGTTTATAGTGAAGAATAACTGAAAATCCCTTTTGTCCTGTTTAATTTCATATCCCCTGCTCTATTTTTCCTTTTTATTCTGAGTAATTATTATTCTTTACAGATTGTATGATTTACCAATTTATTATGTTTCATACTCATTTTTGTCTGGCAGTCTCCACCAGATTAAAACTCTAAGAAGATGCCAATTTGTGTTCTTCCATAATATATGTCAATTACCTAGAACAGTATGCCTGCTGCACAATTGGGATTCAATAAATACATGTATAAAGCATGAATGAACAAAGCATTCTATTATAAAAAGTTAAACAAGAATAATTTTAGAGATAATCACAAATTCACTTTAAATGTGGCCATTCCAGAAAACAAAATGCTAAAACAAGATATCACAGAGTGTCTTCTAATTTAGGGGCTTATAAATAGCAAACTGGAAGGTAACTGTTAGGAAAAATAGAAACTACTTGAAATTATTTCTGAATATTAGAAAATTGTAAGGCTCTTGGTAGTGATTTTATATTAATATAAAATTTTATGAAGTCATCTTGAACAAAAGACCTAAATATTTTTATTCAAGAGTAACAAAATAGGGATGCCTGCATAGCTCAGTGGTTGGGCAATGGCCTTCAGCTCAGGTTGTGATCCTGCAGACCCAGGATTGAGTCCCATATCAGGCTCCCTACATGGAGCCTGCTTCTCCCTGTGCCTATGTCCCTGTACCACCCCCCCCCCCCGCCTCTGTGTCTCTCATGAATAAATAAATAAAAGCTTAAAAAAATAAAAAATAAATAAAACTTTCTAAGGTTTTTAAAAAATAAAAGTAACAAAATAGAATTTAAAATGAAAAGGATGTAGCCATGATTTTTTAATAGAAGGCTTTGTTACAATACCCTTTTTGGGTGATTAAAAAGTTAACATAATTGGAGCTATACATTTATTAACACCAGTTTGGTGTTATTTAATGGAATATCTGCTGGAGATTGACCTGAATTTGTGTTTAAAATATATTTTTTTTTAAAAAAAGAGAAAGAGATAGACATTGACTTATGTTTGGTGTCCAAATGCAGCTCAAATTGCTTTCTGTGAAAGAGTGATGTCTTACTATTTCTTTAAAGACATTTTATCTTGAAAACTATATTTCAATTCTTAGTTAAGTAAGTGATATGAAGAATGGCCATGAGTTTTTAAGGAAAAAAAGTACTTTTTAAGAATGTTCACTGAAAACCTTTTAAAACCACAGGGTCTGAATTTTAAAAACATTTAGGTAGATTTATTTTTGATATATAACCAGAATCTTGATGTCATTGTAAAAGAATCATCAATATTTGTCTTCTATTTCACATGTCAACATGCATTCCTAAACAAACCATAACAAAGAAAAATGCTGAACATGCTTCTGTAAGCTTAGAATGTATGTAAATTTTATATTAATCCTCTTTGACTCCTTCTCAATTTGAACATTTTACAAGTGTGATTGGACAGTTTATCAATTCTCATGCTCAATGAATGTAGTCATTGAGCACATGCAGCTTAAAGCAATGAGGCATAACTATTGGGGGTACATAGAAACATCCGTTTGGGGAGAGAGAGGACAGAATCAGCATACAGACTGACATGTCATAACGTGAGCAAAGGGCAAAGGCTAAAATTTAGCCTATATTTGCAACAAAGCTGAAGCTAAGACCAAGCAGCACGCTGCAGCACACCGAAAAATCATGTTTTACACGTTTGCTTTATAGACGAGACTATTTCTGTTTTATTTACCTTCGCACCATGCAACCTGCACATCTTAAAAAAAAAACAAAAACCCACAAAACAATGGCATTGAACAAGAATACATGATGTCATTTGCTAAATAATTTACAGTGCTACTAACAGATTCTAACCTAAAATTACCCCTATTCTACTTTATTTTCCTTACAGAATGGAGTCTTATGGCAACTGAGTGTTAAGTAGAGTCAAAAAAGTACCAAGTTTCCCCTGTGGAAATGAAGCTTTATATACAGAGTGACTTGAGATTATAGAGTTTTTGTGGTAGAACATTTATTTAGTGTCATGCTAAGTTGGTTGCTTTTCTAAGTGCGCAGGGCCTGAGACAGGGTGAAATGAGTGAAGTGGACACGGTGGGCACTTGTAGACCCTATCTAAATGGGGCAGCTGCTATTCACCTCAACTAGATAGTTGCCATGCTAGAACATGGGCCCAGGGCTGTCAGGGGTTTGATTCACGAAAGAAAAGCTAGAAATATGTGTTTATCATGTCAAATCTCTTAACTAATAAATATTAAAATTTATTTCATTCTTTCATGCTCTGTGTAAGGCAAAAGAACAAAAAACCTAAAACACACACACACACATTTGTAGATTAAATTTGGTCCAGTTTACTAGTTGGAGGTTATGCCTCTACTCTTTTTCCAAACAATGACCATCAGAAGAACCTCTCTAAAATTTCCTTACTTTCCTCATTTACCAAATTATCTACACTAATAAGGTAGCAAAGAAAAAAATGCTGTATTTCTGTTTTAGGCTAATTCCTTCAACTGTGCTCAGTATACCAGCTCCCAAAGCCTCCATTTTTCATTCTTTCATTTTATATCTGTTTATTGTCTACTTTGTACCTGGTACTGGTTTAGCTTCTTAGATATCAGGAATGAATAAGGCATCTTAGTACCCTATTCTCAGAAAGCTTATATTCTTTTTTTGGGGTGGGGAGATGATCAGCTGATAGGAAAATATGATTAATTTCATTTAGTAATAAGTGCTTTGAAGAATATTAAGATATTAAGGCAAGTTCATCTATTAGATAATGAGTACCTGCGTGGGTCCTTTTATTCTTTTACGTTTTTATTTAAATTGCAGTTAACATACAGTATAATATTAGTTTCAGGTGTACAACACAGTGATTCAACACTTCTTCCACACAATACTCAGTGCTCATCACAAGTGCACTCTTTAATCCCTATCACCCATTTAACCCATCCCCCCATCCATCTCCCTTCTGGCAACCATTTGTTTGTCCTCTACAGTCAAGAGTCAGTTTCTTGGTTTGCCTTTCTCTTGCTTTTTTTCTCTCTTTGCTCATTTGTTCTGTTTCTTAGATTCCATACTTTAGTGAAACCATATGGTATTTGTCTTTCTCTGACTGACTTATTTTGCTTAGCATAATACTCTCTAGCTTCATCCACATCATTGCAAACAGCAAGATTTCATTCATTTTTTAAAGATACAATCATAGTTAAGTTTTGGCTATCTTAAGTCTGAGATGCTTATTATACATACAAGTGAGGTGTCTAATTGGCAGGTGGAAATATGAGTTTAGAGTTCAGAAGAGAGGTCAGCAGTGGCCATTAATATTTGAGACCCAATAGCATATGGATTGTAAAGCCATGGGACCAGGTGAAATAATTTAAGGAGCCATTATACAGAGAAAAAGGGGGGGGGGGGAATATAAGGCATAGCTCTGGGACACTCCAATATTTAGATGAAAGAGGGTTTTAGATAATAGAAGAATCAAAGAAAGGAAATAAGAAATACCTAGTGAGGCAGGGGAAAAGCCAAAAAGAGTGGTGATGCCACAGAAGCCAAGAAAAAATAGTTCAAGAAGGAGGGCCTAAATGGTTCAATCTGTTGAGCATCTGCCTTCAGCTCAGGTCATGATCCTGGGGCTTAGGGGATCCTGGGATTGAGCCCTGCATTGAATCCTTCATTGAGCTCTGCATTGGGCTTCCTGCTTGGTGGGAAGCCTGCTTCTCCCTTTCCCTCTGCAGTTCCCCCCAACTTGTGCTCACTCATGCTCTCTCTCTCTCTCTCAAATAAATAAATAAAATATTTCCAAAAAAATCATTCAAGAAGAAGCAAATAACCAACTATTTAGCTGGAGATCCAGCAAAATTAAAAGAGTAAATAGCTATTGAAATTAGCATTGGAGCATGGGGGTCACTTGTTCTAAGAGCTATTTCAGTTGAGTAATGGAGTTATATGAAAAAAACTGACTCTGCAACTTTATCTTAAACTTATTCCTCTTTTATACTCATCAATTTGGTAAATGATAGCACAAAATTATTCAAGTGAAAAAAAAAAAAACCCAAACTAGGAGTTATTCTTGTTCCTTTCTTTTACTTACCTGCTGCATCAAATAGATCAACAAGTGTTTTTGATGCTGTCCTCTAAATACATTCTTAATCTGTCAATCATTTTTCTCTTTCTCTGTGAAGGAGAAAAGACAGACAATAGACAGTGTCTTCCAATAAGTGTATTGTGAAAGGGAACCAAGAAGAGGAATTATAGCTGCAGGGAAGTGTGCTTAGAAAAGCTCGTTTTCTAAAGTAAGAAGATTTTAGAATATGTATACTGCTAGGATTTGATTCAGTAAAGATGATGCAAGAGAGCAGACAATTGCAGGAGCCAAGTTCATGAGGAGTGAGCAGCAGTGGGAGCTAGAGCACAAATAGAGAGATTTGATATGAATAGAGACATTTCATTTAATGCAAAAAAAAAAAAAAAACAGAGGGGGAATGGATATAAGCCTAGTTACAGGTAGGCAGGTACATTCTGTAATGAAAATGGGAAAGCTTTACACTGAATCTATTTTATCAGGATCATCATTTGAGAGGAGAGAATAAGTGGAAAGGAGCTAAGGCTGGAGGTAGGGCAATCACTGGAAAAAGGAGGAGGTTTGAAATACTAATTTTGGATAGTGTCAGACTAAGTATACAGTATAGTGGGATCGTGGAGCATTAACAAATGCCATTTGTCATTTATGGTCATATATTTAGAGTGAAATAAGACAACATTATTATATATTATAAGACTTGTACCATTTAGTAGGCTGAATAATGGTTCTTCTCAAATATCAGGTTATAATCCCTGAAACCTATAAATATTACCTACTATGACAAGAGGGACTTTGTAAATATGATTAAACTAAGGATCCTGAGATAGATTATTTGTTTTCTCTGAATCTGTCCTAA
Source organism: Vulpes vulpes (assembly GCF_048418805.1). Classification (NCBI taxonomy): domain Eukaryota; kingdom Metazoa; phylum Chordata; class Mammalia; order Carnivora; family Canidae; genus Vulpes; species Vulpes vulpes. Next base: position 9,895,974 of record NC_132795.1, on the reverse strand, counting down.
ATGTAATCACATTAAGATTACAATGTAATCTTACAAGAGGGAGGCAGAAGGAAGTTTTGTCAAAGAATAAGAGAAGGTGATATGATGAGAATAAATCCATCTTATTTTAAGCCACTAGGTTTGTGGTCATTTGTTATAGCAGCAATAATAAACTAATACATTGCCATGCCATAAAGGCAGGGAAGATGATATAAGACTCAAATGGAAAGAAAAGCCTAAGGAGGTCTCTGGCTTTCTCTTTTATTTGGTCTCATGACTCTATTTCAAAGATGTGAAAAATGAGCTTAAGGAAGATGCCATTCAGGAAGAAGCCTGACCACAGCCAGCCCTGCTGAGCGGAGAACGATAGGATGCTAGGCAGACTCCAAGCTGTCTGACCACCCCCAAAGATGAAAGACACAGAAGAAAAGGTGGGATTGAAGTACACCACAGCAGAATACCAAACTGCTAATATTTTACTTGAAGAGGGAACATAAAGTTGAAATTGAAAACCTACAGGCTCGGCTTGAACTTTAGGCATTTCATATCCAACGTGAGCATGCATTGTTTACTCATGAAAATCTCAAACACAATCTAGAACACTGGTGGTGAGGAGAATGTGAAGAGATGAGAGATATGTGTATCTCCACTGAAAATAACAGTTCTCCAAAGACACACAGAAATGTGTGCATCCAGACAAAGAGACTTTCCTCAAAACCTGTGAAAGTGAGGGCAAGATAACCAGAAGTAACCAGATAATACCCGAAAAGCCGAATATCTCCTCTTTAAGCCAATTGTCTCCCCCAAATGACAACAAAGCCATCCAGGTACCACTTCAGTCTGTGGAAGGCATCTCACTGAGTCAGCAAAAGTCATCACCTTCCCTTCCCACAAAACCCCTACCAGCAGCCATCCCTCCCCCCCGCCCTTCTCTCCTACTTGGACTTGGACCTTTGCCATCAGAACCTCCACCACCACCTCCACCACCTCCTCTGCCACCAAGTGCTGGGCCTCCAACTCCTCTGCTACCACTTCCCAACTCCCATACTCTGCCCAAGAGTGGGGGCCTCCTCCTGCTCCAACACCCCCAGGACATGCACTCCCACCTCCTCCTGGACTCTTTTTCCAGAGTTGGCCTTTCTTCCATCCAATGTCCTTGGAGGCCACACATTGAGCCAAGTTGTCCCATGAAGCCTTTTTACTTGACTAGAATACAAATAAGTGATTTTTAAAAAGCCAAAATGATACACCAACTTTCTGTGATTCCTTAGAAGGAAGTTCCTATTCAGGATACTAGTGAATTTGAGTATTTATTCTCCAAAGATGCAAATCAGAAGAAAAAAAACCTCTGTCAGTGACCGAAAGGAAAAAAAAAAGGTTGAAAAGATCCTCAAGTTATTGGATGGAAAACAATCTCAAACTGTGGGAATCTTGATACCTAGTTTGCATTTAGAAACTAAGGATTACAACAGGTCATTTTCAATGTGGATGACTCTGGTTGATCTGGAGACCCTGGCTGCCTTATATGAAAATAGAGCCTACAAGGATGAATTGGTTAAAATAAGGAAGTGTTACAAGGCATCCAAAGAGGAAGGATTGAAGTTGCTGGATAAACTGAGCAGTAAGTATGCTTGAACATCTTTTTGGAGCCAAAATGAACAGTATAATTTCTGCCTCCCAGCTCTGAATAATTTCACCAATCGCACCAAAATTGTGCTGGGACTTATGTCATAGCACCATTATCCTCATGACCTATTGTATGAAGCGGAATGACCTGACTCTTGGAGAAAGCAGCCAGGTGATTTATGCTGCTGGATATATGTCTCAACCTTTTCCTCATCCCTCATGATTCTCCTTTCTTGTTCTAGCAGCTTGTTAATTCTTCCTAGACTAAACATTCTGGCCAAAAGGGTAGCTGAGGAAGGAAGAAGTCATTGCTGTGTTTGAGGTTCTGTTGATGGAGTTAAAAAGATGTTAGAATTAAAATTGATTTTTCTAAATGTTGTATCCAGTAAATATAGCCTGAATGTGCCAGATTTTCCCCAAATCCTTCCACCTTCTCTGTCCAATTGGCATGTGACCTTTTTATCCTCTTTGCATGTGCTTGTTTTTCTCTCTATTCCCTTTCTAGAGTTGTTTGCTGAATGGTTTGGATTGTCATGCCACAACCTTTGAAAACGTAGAGCTCTAATGGGGAACTGAGTGACTCTTGCCTTGACTGGACTCTTGGGTCTGCAAACCAGAGATAAGCATATGGGGTTCTGCAGCCCCTGGGCCTCACTCAGCTTTTCATGGCCCAGGACTGAGAATATGGGTCCAGAATGGATAGAGGGATCCTTTGCCTGTTGCCACCTTGAGTGTTTCATGTTCAACTCAGGCCACTCTTCTCAGAGCGGAGATGAAGCAAGGGATAGAAACAAAGAAGAAACTAAACAATCAGGTTTAGGATAGCACATGAGCACTAGAGGCATCTAACTTTCTATGGCTTGGATTGAAACTTTCATGCCTTGACTCTGCACTGAACATGGAGCTCAACACGGGGCTTGATCCCATGACTGGGAAATCACAACCTGAGCTGAAACCAAGAGTCAGAGGCCAAACCAACTAAGCCATCCAGGTGCCCCTAGTCTCTAACTATTAAAGAACTATTAAAGAAATTATTTCCATAGATATATATGAATTTCTTCACTAAAATACATATGAATGGAATTTATACATAATGTTAGCTAATTTTCAAAGCATCCTATCTTCTTTTGAAAAATCTGGCTTGAACTCTTTAGGTATTATTTATGAGATATCGAAAAATAACACACCATATTTGTGTTTTTTTAAAAGTTTTGGCTGTTATAATGAATATTACATATTTCTCAAGTGAGTTATTTCTGAGACAAATGTATATTCCATCATATTGTAATTAGGACCACAACATTTCCTAGAATGTTGCTTACATCTTAATGAAAGGATAATCATGCCCATGAAGCTTTATGTTTTAGACATTACATTTATTTCTCTGTGGTTCTTTCACTTTGAGGAAACAATTTTCATTCTTTTTCATTTTTAATGCATCGTGTACCAAGTGGAAAAAAAAAGATTGTCTTAAATGAAACTGAGTGTTGTCTGTTGATAACAATTCCAATATCTGTATGAAGCCCCTTTTCTCTCCTTGTGCAGATTGTTTAAATTCTCCATTTCCTTTTATTGAGGATTTCTTAGATGTTTCTAAAATTGCTTTTATTTCTGCATCTTTTTAAAGATGATCTATATGTAGAGAGGATTACAGTCTGCAGTGACATGGGAACCTAAGAAGCCAACTGGGACCAAAAGAAAGGGGAGGCAATACCAATTATAATATAAGAACAATAAGAGTACACCTTTGTAGAGTCTTTTTAAATTTTCAAAAATTTTTCATCATATAATGATACGTCATAATATATCATAATCTGCAGCACACAGAAGCTGAGATCTGAGCATGTTACAATTTATTGAATTACAAGAGAGCAATTTTACAAAATTAAAATTTCAAAGTGGATTTTCTTTTGACTGTTCTTTGGAAAGACCTGTTTCTTTAGTTGAAATAAGTCAAGAAGATTTAAGATTGGCCCTAAATAAAATAACTTCCTCATGGGAGAAGAAGCCTGACAGTAAGTAGTGTTGGCACCCATATTCACCGAGGTGGGCTCCTCCTGGGGTTTTATCATGGACTGTGTTATTGTTCACCTGTACGTTCGACCCTTCTCTGTGGAAAGATTATACCTGGCCATAAAAATTGAACTCATGTATACCCATATGGTGTGTTTTGGTCAATTAAATGTGAACAAAAGTATAAGATATTGGTTTGTGATAGAAGCTTTAAGAGTTGGTACATGCTTAGCCATTCTCTTTTTCCCTCTCCTATGATAAGGGGACATATTGTGTCCTAAAAGAAGATGCTAATGACAAAGCTGCAGGCAACCAACAATGGGTATGTATGATAAGTGAGAAAGAAATCTTTGTGTTAGAATTTCACAGATATGTTGGAGTCATTTGTTACTGAAGCACAATCTAGACTGGCCTTGCTGATACAAGTTTGTTCATAGTATTAGGGACTTCAATATCCTATTCTTTAGTGCTGCTACTTATTTTCTTTGTAATATTCTGATCTAATGTGGTCAAATGGCACTTTTGATCTTCCATTGCTAAGAGGACACCAATATTTATAGAATTTACTAAAACTAGGTGTTAGAAAACTGTGAAACAAACCCAGAATCTAGTGTGATTCCTCATATTTTTACTGATGTCCCAGTTCCATATGGAACTCCAGGATAAAAACATCTTGATAGAAGTCTCTCCTACTCTTGGTTAGCAGTTGAGTGGCTCTTAACATCGGTGGCAGATGCTTCAGAGATACACAGATCAGCTCCCTTTTCAAGAAAGGACTCATTGCCCAGCTGTGAGAAGCATCCATTAAACTCAGGTTCACCTCAGCTTGAGTTGGGGCCATCTTCTCCTACGAGGAGCCTCAGTAAGTGACTAAGCCAAAATCTAGTATAAGGACCTTGCCATTTCCTTTCAATGGGGCACCTCTCTTAGGGGTGATCTCTGCTCTGAGGCTCCCAACTGAGTGCCAGAGACTTTGTCAGATCTCCTTGCTATCTGGCAGTTTCCCCTGCCCAGTCCTTTCTCCTGCTTCGTCACAGATACTACTTTCCAAAGTAATTTTGTACTTCTCACTTTGGCTTGGCATCTGCTTCTCAGGGGAACAAACTTGCACAATATTCACCTACTTTATGAGAATGCCTTCCTAGATTAAAATCAGGACTACACAGACAACCCAGAAAGAATGCCCCCACCCCCATCCTCTTCTTCCTATGGCTATCCTTCTCAGCGCCTGTCTCCTGTCTGTGTTTATTCACGGGGCAGCTTTACCATCAGATATGAAAAGTTCTCCTTGATAATTTTCTCAAGTGTAAAGTGAAGATAATAAAAGTAACTTCACCATAGAGTTGCACCAAGAATTAATAGCCACTGTTACTAAGTACTCCTGTTTTTGGCAGGTTTTACATGTGCTAATTTGTTTCATTCCCTTAGCAGGTGAGGCAGGGCAAAGAGAGGATTAGTAACACACAGCTAGTGATAGGTTGAGCTGGGACTGGAGCCTAGACAATGACATCATAGCCCATTACTTAACCACATAGGTCAGCTCTCTCTCCGGAAACTTTGTGAAGAACCTAGCAACATGCCTGTCTTGGATTTAAGTTTACCATTTGTTGGACTAAACATTTGATAAATGTTAGATACAATGATTATTTATTCATTTTCAAAGTTGAAGGAAAAATAATTTGAATATAATTTGAAGGAAATAGAGGACATTTAAAAGAAAAAGCCAATTCAGTGAATTTGAACTTTATCTTGAGGGCATTGAGGAGTTATTGAGAAGTGTTAAGATGGGCCTGACATTCAGATTTATATGTTAGAAGACGGATTCTACTTGTAGTGTGGTCAGTGAACTGAACTTGGCCATAAATGTAGTCAAAGAAATGGTGGAATTTATTCACACTAAAGATTAGGGCAAGCTGAAGTATGGAAGTAGCAACAGGAATTAGAAAAAAAAATTGAGAACATACACTGCTTCTCAATTTTTTTTTCTAATTCCTGTTGCTACTTCCATACTTCAGCTTGCCCTAATCTTTAGTGTGAATAAATTCCACCATTTCTTTGACTACATTTATGGCCAAGTTCAGTTCACTGACCACACTACAAGTATGTTCTCATTCATTTGGGGAATATAAATAATAGTGAAAGGGAATATAAAGGAAGGGAGAAGAAATGTTGGGAAATATCAGGAAGGGAGACAGAACATAAAGACTCCTAACTCGGGGAAACGAACTAGGGGTGGTGGAAGGGGGGAGGAGGGCGGGTGTTGGAGGGGAATGGGTGACGGGCACTGAGGTGGACACTTGATGGGATGAGCACTGGGTGTTTTTCTGTATGTTGGTAAATTGAACACCAATAAAAATTAATTAAAAAAAAAAAAAGAAAAAAAATTGAAACAAAATTTAAGAAACTCATATTTAGACTAGCCTTGACATTAAATTGAGTCATGTTAATCTGGACATTTAATCCATCTGTACTTCAGTTTATTCCTTTATAGAAAAGAGTCTTTTGGATGTGGATGAGGTAAATGCTAAAGTTTTTAAAAAATTGTTTGGTATCTACTTAGAAAGAATGAGGGGGAAGTTATGGGGAGGGGAGGGAGGGAACAGAGTAGATGTAATTGTAGGCATGAATACAGTGGAAGAGATTTGGAATAACTTTGTTTTAGAAGCTTTGTGCATTAATGGCATTCTTAAGAAAGCATTTTTTTAGGCAAAAATCTAAGTAGAGGGCATTTAATACCCCAGTTTATATTCTTTTAGCATTCCAATGTACTTTTAAACTCCCTTAACATAATAAATTTATTTTTTAGTCTTAAGAAGACTTACAGCATCTTAGAACTGTCACATAAACATGGGGAAAAAGGTCAGTCATAGTAGGGATATTTGGTACTCTAGTGAAAAATATTAAACAAGCTCCTAATAAAACCAACTTTCCTTTTAAAAAAAGATCCAGGACTTATGCAAATCAAAAAATACTGGCAATCAGAGAAAATAATTTGCTATAGAGAATAGTGAGTTGAATCGATATCTCAAATAATACAGATAATTACAGGGAAAGTAAAGAAATAAGCTCCAGTTTACTCTCTTGTGCTTTGGCAAATTGTGTTGCATCTGCTACAGACCTGGCAAAGTAAAGTGTATCATTTTGGAAATTGCTGCTGAGTGTGGTTATTGCACACTACCACAGTGGAGATTTCCACAGTCATTGCAGAACTGAGGTGACAGGGTCAGTAAGTGTTAGCACTTTTGGGGCTCTTTGTCAGTCTACTGAATAGCTGACATCAACTTCAGGAGGCAGAAAAGTATCAGGGTATATTTTCATTTGGCAAAGCTTCAACAAATAATGGTTGAGTGAATAAAATTTTTACTCACTTGTTTATACTTTTATGATGTTTCTTGAGTGTTTACTTAAATGAGAAGTCTAGATGATAATTGACTTTAAATTTTCATCTGTTATCATTCTAAAAATTGTCCAGAAAGAATCCATATTTTATTTTTAAAATATCAGTAAATGCAATGTAACAGTGAAGACAAATGCAATAATATTAAATATTTATCCTAGTTTAGGGTACCATCACTTCTTGTCTGAAATACTAAGATAGTCTATTTACCTCGTATTTTGTCTTTCTGTAGCCTTTCTACACAATGTAGCCAAAGAGATTTTTCTGAAATGAAAATCTGATCATGGCATTCCATGTTTAAATATCTCATTGTTTTACCTATTTAAAAAACACAGACAAAAACTTTAGTAGGGTAATTCATTAACTAATGCTATGTAAGAAATCACATCAAAACTTTGTTGCTTAAAACAACAAAAAATCACTTCCTTTCTTCACCATTTCTGTGGGCCTACAATTCAGGAGTGGTTTGGTTCAAAAGAATGTGAATAATAGGAATCAAAGATCACTAGCTACTATTTTGGGGGTTGGCTATCATAGTTGCTTTTCATTTGTTTAGTTTGAGGTAAAGTCCAAACTCTAAGACATTGCTTACAAAACCTTTCATGATATGACCATTTCTTATATCTTCATTCTGCTATTTCTTGGATCATGCTCAAGCCATTTAAAAAAAATCCCTATTCAAAAAAAAAAAAATCCCTATTCAATTCTTCTAATGTATCATTCTATTCCCACTCTCATTTTAGATCTCATATTCCCATTCTGTTAATTGACTCACTCGTACTGATTCTTAATGTTAAATTATTAGATATTTAAAAAATTATTAGATATTAATTACTCTTTTATGAAAGTTTCTCCTTGACTTCCCATTAATTAATGGGTGACTTGGTTCTGTACCTCTGTAATATCTTGTCTTTCTTAAATTATAACATCTACCATATTTTTTAATGATTACTTTTCCCCCCTGTGTATATACTAGTAGCCTTTGAGATCTATAAGGGAAGGGGCTTTGCATATTTTGTTCATCATTTTGCCTCATTGCCCATCCCAAGCCTGAAATGTAGAAATATTTGTTGAATAAATGAACAATTATACAAATGAATGTAAGGATATCTTGACTCTCAGTAAATAACATTCTTCTAGTTTTATAAGAAAATTGACACAATCTAATGGGTAAGCTCACTTATAATTATTTTTATTTATCTCTCTTTATAAACATTGAAGGCAGACAAGAAAAATCTAATGTAGTACATCAAAACTAGGTTTTAGTTCTTTGAAAACACTGGTAATTTGTTGATTCCAGAGATACATGTCCTATATTTTTCTTCCAATGGTCAATGAAAACCAATATAAATGATTTTACCTATCTAAATTATAGGTTGGTACTCTGACACCTGAGAATCAATGAAAGCCAATTAAGATTTTCTACCAAATTAAAATATTTTTTCTTTCAAAGTTGTCAAATCACAATATTGTGGTTAATGTAGACTGAGTAAAAATTTTCATATCTGTAAATTTAGTACCACCTATATATTACTTTTATATTCTAGTTTTGAGGATGAACAAAAACATCATTTAGCAAAATATAGTGTTATTAATTAACTGTACAAAACAAAGATCACTTAAAGATATCTCTATGAATTTGAAATGTTTTCATTAAACATGTCACTAAATGTAACCAAATCACTATTCACAGTAAAATATTCTGCTCAGCATAGCACTTATAAAAATAGTAGCTTTTAAGAAAAGTACTTAAGTGGTAAAGTTTCCATGAATGTTTTTAATATTCTAACAGTGTTAGGATATCTATTTCTCCTGAAATATTAAATGACAGCTATATGAGGGGAAACAGAAGGGGATAGTTCATGTCCCATATTACTAATTGGGGTCTCTGAGTAAGTTCTTCATGTAGATTGATGTAACATCTGTAATACCAGCTGAATGAGCAGAACCTGGCTGGTTACTTGCCTTGCTTATACTCATATTTCTAGTAATAATGCCTCTGGAGGTCACATGTATCCTTTGCCATATAGATGGACTTATGTGACAGACACTTTTCATAAAATTCCCCAAACTAGAACAATTACCTTGAATTTTACCAGTATAGCTTTTACATAGAGCAAAAGCTAGTACCATGGTATTTGATAACCAGTTCATGCATTCTGTGACCTTGTCATATATTGGCATCACTTATCCATCACAAAACCTGAACTTTTAAAAATTATTCTTTAATAATTTGTGGTTTGAGACATAGATATTGCAGATAAAACTGAATAGGAATGTGTGAGGCTCCTTTCTATGATACTTATGTACGGTCTGTTTACAGGAGGGACAGACCATTTGCTTCCAGATTTGGGGTATTTGAACATATTCTTGCAAATTCAAAAACAAGTTATTAAATTTTAAAAAAGGGAAAAATCCAGTATTTTGAGTTATGCCTCAGCTTATCAAAGTTTGAGACTATGTCATGTACTCATGATAAAAGTTTCAGTTGATTAAATAGAGTTTCATTTTACTTGTGCCAATTTAATGAATATTACAAAGAAATCAAGGTGCTAGGAGGAAAAGTAATACTACTGAAAACTAATATAATGCACCTAACTCTCTGGCTTTTGAAGTTAAAAAGATAGAATTTTATTAACCAATAAAGAAAAGTTATAAACAAGTATGAATATAGTCAGATGCTCCTTAAAAAGTTGTTAGAGTATATTTGCTTTTATCACTTGTAAGTGCATTTCTTGGAATATACTAGTTTGTTTAACCATAGCCTAAATGCAAATTTTTAACTCCAAGAATGAGTTATGTTGAAAATAAAATTTACTATATTTTGCGTATATTATTTTGTTATTGAAACTACCAGTGTGCAAGTTACTGTGCAAAAATTATAAAAAAATGTTATAAGCGATGACATGAATATTAAGGAAAATTACAGAATTATATTTAATTCACAAGCAGTTATTTAATACTTTTAGCCTCACTTATTATATCTAAACATAAGGTCTCTTACATCTCTAGCACCAGATTGTGAATCTGTATCTATGTATTGAGTAATAATGTAACATTTGTCATAAGCATTATAACTCAACATCCAAAAATGTACTTTAGGATGTGAATCACACTGTATGGATGTGTTGTGCTCATGTGTTATTGTCAGGACACTGACAAATTGCTATTGCCACTAGTTGTAAATAAATATGACATAATTCTCTTCGTAGACGTTAGTGAAATGGGTGTTCTCCTAAGGTCTAAGATTCAATAGTTTTTCTCTGAGGTCCTCTAAGTTTCATGGCAAAACTTCAGTGATCAATAAGCTCATTACTCAAGTAATCTATACCATTTGTGTTAAGAGTTCATATTAAGTGCTGAGACTAGTATCGAAGTAACTCAAGATGTTGACAATGTGGTTAATTTTCTTTCCTCTCATCCTTATAGGATGTGATTGAAATTTACCATTTAGTAAGTTTTTAAATCATCATCTAATGACCATACTGTTTCCTCATTATATGCTAGATAAACAGTAGGTAAATAAATAGCTTATTTTCAGCAATAATCCATTCTGGTGATATTTTAAATTACAATGATACAAGAATTAAAAACAAAAGCAAAAACAAAACAACCCTCAAAACTGTGGAAGTGACTAGAAATGTTTTAGTGTGTTGGTAATATGCTAATTATTCTAGATATTCCTTATAACAGACTGCATAAATCTTCAGCTTCAATTTCAGCCAATAATTTGTTATTGATGCTTCCTTGGTGGCACAGGATCATAAACAACTAAATTAGCATGGCCCAGTCTTCCAGCTTATTGCCTGTCACCCAATTTTCAGGTTGATGGATTTTTCTCTCAGGTGTTAGAAGGTGATTTTTAGATAAATTGTTTTGGCTAAAATTGTCTTTAAATATTGGGTAGTAAATATGTGTTGGCTTGATCTGAAAACTTAAAATATCAGCATCTTAGATCATTTAGAATAGTGTTTATTTTTCATTATAAAATTCATGCATGCATATATAAGGAAATATTTAGAAGTAAACAGAACAATAAAAACTCATTTCTAGTTACCAAAACAAAATAATTATTAACATTTAAATACAATTTATTCTAATTGTTTCTATATATATTTTTTCATATACTTGTAATTACTTGTTTGTTTTACATATCTCTGTAGACTTCTAACGCCATCTATATCATCTAATACTACTCCTACTATATAGTAGATGTTTAACAAATATGATAAACTAAATACATGAAATATATCCAGATGCCAAAAGAATGCATATTTATGATACAGGTAGAAAGTCCAAGGGTTTTTACAATTTTGGAACATACTATTTCTATTATCTATGTAAATAGCATTCTCAAGACTGTAACTCAATTTATATAGACCACAATATGAATGATGTCCCCTAGAATAGTGTGACACTAACTATGTATGCATATTTATGTGTGATGCATATACATACATACATAATACATAAATCACGTACATACATACAGTAACCATAAGTATGTGTCAATATATTTATCAGCCTATGGATAATAGCCTCAAGATTGAATCCATTTTAATTTATTATTTATTTAATAAATATTTTTGTGCACTGATACTGAGCTAAGGGCTAGGAGAGCAAGGTACTAGCATGATAGGTACTATTCCAACACTCTTGACAATATCTTAAGTAATAATGTATGAGTGTTAAAGGGAGACTTCCACTGATATTGCAGTCTAAAATGTTTATCAGTTCTATGACATGGGGAGTAGTCAGTATACTTATCCTCACATTCCACACTGAGATGCTGAATCATCTATGCCAGAATTGTAAAAAGTGTTGAGAAATGATTCTGGTAATATCACCCACCCTTCACACTTAATTTTTAAAAAAGGACTGAGAATTCATTCAAATTTGAGATTTGGAAAAGAAGATATTTTTCACACAAGTCAGAGTCCTGTGACATTTGCCCTCCTTTCTCTCTAGGTTAAGAGAAAGGGCTCTTTCCCTTCCTGCTATACAACAGGTGGATGTCTCCAAGAAAATCATTCTGAGAATTTGATTGAGTCCTCTAGGTGTGGAGGAATATGAAAGCTAGTTCGTGATTTACTACAAAAATAAAAATAAAAGTGTCTTGAGGCAAGAGAACTACCATGCTTACCTGACACCCTAGGCATTAAGGGACTCTTCTTGTGATGGCAAGGGAGGGGCCATGTTTCTTGTGATTGGCTGTGGATGCCACACAAGAAAGATAAAATGAAAAGTCTTGAAAAGAGCTTTGTCCAAGATGACCTTCTGAAGGCACATAGTGACCACAGCAAAAAGAAGCTGGAAGCAGAATACTAAAAGACACTATAACTTGCCTATATGGAGAGGAATCACAGTCTAAAAATAACAAATGGAGGTCACCAGTGGGTACTCTGAAGAAATTGCAAGTATCCTAATGAAAAGAAAAATAAAGAACCCAGATTTTTGGACCAATCACTACAAGGTGTCAATGATCTGACAACTGGGCCAAAACTTCTGCCTTGTTCATTTCAAGCCAAACTAAAAAAGGGAAAATTTAAAGTGGATAACATATCATGGTTATTATATTAGACTAGACTCAACAAGACATGGTATTTTTAATATTTTAAAATCAAGAAGTAACTTGAAAAGCAATGAAATTTGATTAAAATTTCATCTGTCATGGGGAAACTGTGAACAAAGTTTAGAGTTGTGTTTTCTTGCACTTTCTCTAGCCTAATTCATTCTGGTAATAGTCACAAAAAAACATGACAACAAAATATCACAAGTTCTATTATATAAGAAATGTAGATGTTATAGGAGGATAGAAAGCTTTGCTTCTAGCTACCTGAGCTATTTGATAAATAACAACTATTCCATGATGGTGGATGTGAAGAGGAAGTGATCTTGGGTCCATAGTAAATCCTGCCTAAGATAGTAACTATAGAGGTAAAGTGTCTCCAAGAACTAGGTGGAAAGAAAACCAGACGTTGATTTGGGGAAAAAAAAAAAAAAAAAACAGAAGGAAATCTATATCTTATGCCTCGGAGTGTGCAGTGGAATATTCTCAGTGTATTCAACTTTCTCCCTGGTGTCTACCAACAACTCACAAAAGCATCCATAAGGGGGAAGAAAACTTTAAAAAACTTGTCAGGCTAAAAAATTGCTAAGCCAGCTTACAATAATTCTAGTCAGGTAATAACTTTCATGCTCTTCTCATCTTTACTTTCTTCCTTCACTTTGATCCTAGAGGGGAGATAGAAACAGCAGCTAATAGGTGATAGGGCCGGGGGATAAAAGATCTTACAGTTGAACAAACTTGGAACCCTAGATTAATTGTATGGTGCAGGGAATTTGTAATTACTAAATCAAACAATGTCTTTGATTTTTAAGTTACCCTAATTTTCCCATTCCCTGTAGTAGGAACTAACACAAGGGGCCCCTATTATATGCCAATATGGTTCTTTTTTTTTTTTTTTGCCAATATGGTTCTAAGAGCTTTTACCTCTACTAACTCTTTTAATCCTCACCACATCCCTGTGATGTAAGTATAGGTAATATTTTGCATCTTATAGAGGATAAAACAGAGGCATAGTTAAATAATTTGTAAGTGACACTCAAGGATTGGAAGTTAAAACCAGGCAGTCTAGTTCCAGAGTATTGTACATGATCCTAACCATTATTTTATATGCTGGAGGTAAAGATAAATGTCAGGGATCTGTTCTAATTTTCATCAAGTACCTGGCATAGGAAACTCCACTTCTCCCCTAAGCAGGTTTGAATAAATAGAGAGAAATAATAAAGTGGTTTCTACAACTTTAATTCCCTGTTCAATGTACAGATTGCTTACCTGTCCTTTAGCTGATAGAAGCTATTGAAGAATTCCAAAATAATTTTTCCTATGATGGAATCTCCATTTTGGTGTGATCACCCTGACTACTGTGTATTTTGGTTTAGTGGGGTACAAGAGTGGAAGAAAATGGGTAGATTAGGAAGACTATTATGCACTGATAAGTGTCTGAACTAGGTAATGGCGATGGATACAAGAGGAGAGATTCAAGATGTAAGTATGAGAAGAATAGATAAAACCTAAGTATTGATTGGAGGTAGGGTTAAGAAGGACTTATATGTGTCATTGATATTTTGTGTGTGAAACTAAGAGTATCATAAAATTAGAGTAAGGATTACATTAGAAAATTCATGGCAGATACTTAGCATTATGTACTATAAATGGCTAAGAAACTTTGCTGAGGTGGGAATAGCTTGGGTTCTATCACCTTGTGCTTATCCTAGAGAAAGTAATATAAACCCTCTGGACCTTCTCTGACTCTTCTATGAAGCACTAGTACCTTCCTCATGGTTTGTAGAGGGATTACATGAAAGGACTCCTATTACAGAGATTAGCACAATTCCTGGCACACAAAAGCCCTCAGTTAATACTAACCCATCTTCTACTAGACCCTTTTCTTTCCATCTACCTAACATTACCAATATGGCCCTTTGAAGTAATTTCTACACACCACTAAACCACATGGCTGTTCTAAAAGAGAAAGCTGTTTCTCATCAAGATAGTTCATTGCTGTTTCGTAAATAGGAAAGATCCTTTAGATTTTGTTGTCTCCTGACAAAACTATTGTTTTGGCATGATACAAGTGCAGAGGATACTAGGATGTCATGCATTCCATGTGCATGATGGATGAAAACAACTAAGTAGGAAAATAATTGACAGCTAACTACAATGTGCAATATTATTTCAAGTAGGAAGTGAAAAAACATACCAAGGGTTAAAATTTCCCCCATCTATCTATTTAAGGCTTCCATCAAAGGTGTCACATTCTGGGACATTTTTGATATTTTATTTTCTGTATTCCATACATGTTCTCTAATTTGGTTCTCCTTCCTTCTTATTTAAACATACAGTAAGTCTGCTGAAGTCAAGTTAAAACTTTTTTAGTTTTACTTCATTTTTATCTCAAACGTATGACATTTGGAGACAAACTTATTGTTAAAATTTTGATTTTTCCAATTATGTAAAGAGTTAATAGGCAATAAAATATTCAATGTATTGCAGAAACACTGTTCCACATATCAAAATGGTGACAGAGATAAATGATTTATAGATTGATACACAACTCTATTGTATCATGGCTTGAACCATTAAGAGACTGGTATATAAGGTAATTTGGAGGTATCAGAAGTGCAGGTTATAAACAAATCCTATAATTATAAGTTGAAAAGTGCTTGAATCTAGAAGCGAACCCCAAATTTGGATTCAAGGAAAAACTGTGGGGGAGAAAGAGATGAACAAAGGTGTTTTCCTTAACCAAGATGGAGAACAAGAATCTTCCCAGCCAGGAAGTTAATGTCTTAAATTGCTATTGTTTTGGCATCATTTATAATCATTTACCAACTGCCTTTTGAGGGTTGATCAGCTTATCTTTTGGTAGTATTTCTTGTGAGGGCAATTTAACTTCTTTTCTTTAATCTATCATTCCTAATTACCTTCAAGATTAACTCTATACAACTTAAATCACATTTTGCTGCACTTTATAGATCCTGGGATTGTCTTGTCACTATATTGTCATCCACATAGTTCTAAAAATTCTATTTGCAATCTGTAGGACCTGGAATGGTAAACACAGCCAGAATTAAAATGTATTGACATGTGAATATATAAGTTCTTTGATATCAGTGAGAAAAACAGAAATGCAGTCATACCCCAACCTTCAGTGTTTTCATATTCTAAGCCTTTGAAGTGTTGCTTTCCTTTGCTGTACATCTTTTGGTTCATAGTTTGTGCTTTATTTTTTTTTTTCTTGTAGAGTTTGTAGAGTTGGAAAGACAGAGGAATTGTTTACTAAAGATAGATTAATAAATATAATTGTTTCTATAAGGCCAAATGCAACTCTCCACATCCTCCTACCTTATAAAGCAGCATTTTTTGAACTTCAATGTGCATAGCAACCACCTGGACAATCTTCATAACATGAAAATTCTGACTCAGGACTTAGGAATTCTTGAATCCTGTTTCTCTAAGTCTCCAGGTAGTGCTCTGGGGATCATACCTTGAGCTGTTAAGATGAATAGGACAAAAGGAAAGCCAGAAGTATCCTAAATATTTTGCTTTAATGCTTTCACTGTATCAGACATCTTAACATCCATTATCTGCTAATATCCTCCATAGTAGCTCTCGGAAGTAAGTGATGTTATTCCTAAAATTTGAGAAAATAGACAGATACAGCAATTCAGAGTAACAAACTGATCTCTTTGTTCAATAAGCAAGATGTGCATTGTGGAATTACCTAACTTCTGAAGTTTTTAGTTTCTGTTTTGTAAAAAAGAGAATAAAATATTTACCTCACAAAGATGTTGGAAGGACCTAAGATATATGTAAAGCATCTAGCCCAGTGCATGACCCAAGTAACTCCTTAATAAGTTGTCTATTGTTATTGCTATAACTCCTATTTTAACAGTATATTTTGCCAATCAACCAAGAAGAAAACGTGTTATATTTCATATTTAGTGTTGGCCATTATGAGGTGATATAATTTGAATTATAGGTGTAATTGACAAATTTGTACTTCCATTGACCTGATTGGTTAAGGTACTTAATTATATAATATCATTCTCCTTCTTTAAATAATGAATCTTTGTAATAACCATTCACTGCAAATTATGAATGTCCTGACTTATTCATAGTTTTCATTAGTCAGCATTGAGGCTTACTAACTGTGTATTTTTTTTCCTATCATGGAAAAGTACAAGTCAAGTAGTGAACCCTAGTATGCCAATCACTTAGTAATTTCAAGATTGCTAATTAGCTTCATGTTGAAGTGGTAAGATTATCAGGGTATAATGTATTCATTTATGTTAATGATTCCTTATTTTATCTTATACAAGAATCACAAATTTCCTTGGAAGCAGAAAGAATGAAAGAACCACTAGAAGCTTTTAATAAAGTGTTTATGCATTAAATATGTGATTGACTTACAATCACATTGCAATCCTTTATTTTGAAGGAAATGATATAATAAAATGTAAAACATGCTACTTATAAAAAGTAATTTTTTTCTTTCTAAATGTAACTGGTATTTCAGTAACTAAGATGGAAATTACCATAGTATAGGAAATGTCCTCTACCCTCAAGGAGAGAAAAAACAATCACACAAAAGTGATTAGCGACTAATTATAGTTTAAATTCTGTGAAAATAACTACATACAAAATAAGAATTTTTAAAAATGGGAGAAAGGGGGAGTAATTATAGATTACTGAGTGATGAGTGAGACTTGAGCTCAGATTTGAGGGATAAGGTACAGGTGGATGGAGGACAGAAGTGAACAACAACAACTTAGAAAATTGCATCCCTTCTTTTTTTGGAAGGCCGTAGGACTAAGGATCAGAAAAGCTGAATTCAAAGTTGGTGCCAGTTTGAGCAACTGAGTGTACATTTATTGGACCACACCACCTCATGTGTGAAATGAGAGATTTATAAAAGATGTCTTCCTAACTACTCCAGAGTTCTTCACTTCTAAAATTTTAGGCCCAACATTTTAGCTATCTGGGGCCAGAGATGGAAAGGTGTACACAGACTGCAAACATTAGAAGCCAAGAGGAAATAGGACGGTGGACAGAGAGCGGGCCAAAAAACTTTGGCAGCCTTTAGCACCTAGTACTTGAAACAGAATTACTACTACCTGCTTTTGACAAAAGCATGGCAGTAAGAAAGGTCAACTTAAAAAGTCAAAATTAGGATGTGGCTGGACAAGGAGGCCAGTGGACATGACAACATTGCAATCACTATATGAGTAACATGCAGTATGACTGACATTGTCAAGTCAGTATCATGTGTCATCCACGCAGAAGAACTGGGCTCTGTGTAGAAGTTTCAGCTATAAAGGAGAAATTAGGTGTCCAGACTTCAGACCAGGAAACTCTCTATAGCAAGGGTGGTTACCAAAAGAAAAGGAACATAAGCTAAAGACTCAAGCAAAAGCCCAGAGTTGAGAAATGTTGAAATACCCAGGCATGGAACCAGTGACAAAGGGACTGATCCAGTATTCCTGTACTAAAAAACTGGTAACAGAGAATCAGCAACAAAACTAACTTCAATTTGAAATTAAATTACTCTGAACTAGTCTGCCTTATGTAAGCTTTTTCTCAGGTCTTGAATGGAGAGCGGGGAGCGTTTACATCAATCTCAAGGTGGGAGAGCTGGCAGGCCCACAGGTGGCAGCTGCCCTGAGCTACAGGGGCCTTTTCCTTTCTTGTGGGTGAGGGGGGAAGTCTTGCATCATGGACAGAGTGGTCTCTAATGGACAGCCTTCAGTCTTTTGGTGGACTCCTCTCACCAAATAAGAGGAGGGGGAGTTTTTCACCCTACATGGTTTGTATCGCAACTGTCACAGCAGCCTTTCAACAAGGGGGTGGGGCTATAATCGTTATGCAAATATGTTATACATTAGGAGCCCAGGGGCACAAAATCTTGACTTTGTGGCTTCCAAGACCTGGGGCTAACAGAACAAGAGCCACAGGTGCAAGGCATGTGCTCTCCTCTACCTCTGCCCCTGGGTAACCCGAGATTTATTATAATATATTTGCATATATTATATTGTCAGAGGCAAATGCATATTATATTATTTATCATAATGATTGATATCATAATCCTTGCCTCTAGTTCATGTCTAACTACCTACCTTATCAATACAACCTTATTCTAAATTTTATCTTTCTAGAATGTCTTTTCTTCCTCATTCCTCCCCAAGAGATTATGTCCAGCGATATCTTTTGAACACTTCTAACCCCTGTAGCATATGTGGTCGGTGCTCTGCCCTTTTCCCCATCAATGCATGCCAATCTGATTTCCAACTGCCAACATGATGGGCAAAGAAATCCATAGGGACTTCCTTTCCCTGCTAAAGTCTACTTTGCCCACCCCTGTGGCAGTCAAGAAGTGAGGGGCATTAAACCTACTAGGAGCAGCCCTCAATCAGTGAGTGGCAGTAGTCAGTGTATAAATATTTCACTTCCCCCATCCCTAAAATTAGATATCTCTGAAACGGATGTGTCCTATACTGCAGATTCTCCAGCAGGGTTCCCCACGATGATAGCTGGCTTGTTAAGTACCTTTCACTAGCCGCCTTTGCTTTCTGGCCTTAGATTTACTGTAGACAAGGATAACTGAACACAACCTTTCCTACCCAAAACATAATTTACTGAATGTGTGTAGCTATGGGAATACTTTGATTAGTAACTAATCTTTGCTTTGAAACAAACAAAAACAAACAAACAAACAAACAAAAAAACCCCAGAATTTTAGCTGCTGAAAGTCATTGCAGTCAATTATTGGACAATATGAAAATTAGTTGGGATCTTGGCAGTTTCTATCAGAAATGTGACCCTGCAGGCATCACACTACACTGGTCACTAATTGGCATTTGGCATTCACTTTGAAAGTTTCAGGAGCTATAACAGCAGAAGCAGCCATGTCAAGGATGTCAAGCAGTCATGACATCACACTACTCATGTCAAGATGAGTGGTAAAACTATTTGGTTTCACTAGTGTGATCACACTCAGGTTGTTTTAAGGTGTCCAGTGCCGCTGGAGGAACTGATGAATCTGACAGAGGGAAAGCTCTTTATAGGGAAATTAGGAGTCTGAATGTCAGAGGCAAATGTCAGATTGTTTTGTTCTAATTCGCTCCTTTCAATTTAAGGATTCTAGGAAGATATTTAATGATATATACATACAGTAGACATCCTGCTCTGCAAGTTTAATGTTGAACATATAATTGAGGTAGAATTTTATCTTTCGAAAAGTTTATGGACATTTTTATGCATTTAATCTTGGTATCAGTCATAGTCTTTATGGTTGTTTTGACATGAATGTAATATTATCAAATCACTATCCTAAACTTCTCAGGACATAATGAACATACACTGAAATTTAAAATAAATTTGCTTGCCAGGCATTCCTAAAGGAAATAAGTCATTAGATTTCATATTACGTAGACATGTCAGTTTTCTAGCGAATTTCACTTATTCATTTGATCAGTCGTTTATGGGACACACAGTAGAAATGTAGCAGTGACTGAAATATACAGTATAAAAACACCTGCCTTCATGGAGATTAATTCTGTAGGAGAAACCAACAGTTAAATAGATGACAGGGCACCTGGGTGGCTCAGTGGTTGAACGTCTGCCTTTGACTCAGGTTGGGATCCTGGGATCCTGGGATTGAGTTCCACATCAGTCTCCCCACAGGGAGCCTACTTCTCCCTCTGCCTGTGTCTCTGCCTCTCGCCATGTGTCTCTCATGAACAAATAAATAAAACCTTTTTTGAAAGTGGTGACAAGTGCTGTGGAGAAAAAATATACAATGGAGTGTAACATGACATGGTAAGGTAGCTTTGGGGGCTTGAATAGTGATTTTAAATAAGATGGTCAGGGTGAAACACCAAAAAGATTATTAAGCAAAAACAGAAATGAGATGAGAGAGTGAGCCATGCCAGTATCTGCTGTAAATGCACAGCAAGCAGAGGGAAAGTGATGCAAAGACTCTCATGCAGCAATATTTCTACAGAGCAGTTAGGCCAGTGCCACATGGAGAGAAATTAATGGGGAAAGGAGTAGTAGGATATATGGTCAAAAAGGCTGCAATGGGCCTAATCATCCCTTTCTAAGGTCATTGGTTCTTAATGTGAGCTATGTGGGAAGCCGGTGGAGGATGCTGAGCAAAGGTATGACATGAATTGACTTACATTTTAGAATCATCAATCTGGCTGAATGTTAAGAATAGAAATGGAGTGAGTTAGTCAGATTAGGCAAATGGCTGTAAAAATAACCTTCAAGTCACAGTGGCTTAACATAATAGCAGTTGGTTGGTTTCATTTTGTTTTGTTTTATTTTTTCTCATTCAAAGAACTAAATAAATGTGAGTGTTTAGGCAAAGAAGCACTCAATTTAGGCAGTGAGGGACTCAGGTTGGTGTATCTTGTGGCTCACTCAGTCCCAGCCCCACAATGTGTGCCATCCGTGGCTGTACTTAACAACAAAGTAGGCTGGGAAGTGCTGTCCAAATCTGTGTTCAGCAGGAAAAGGAAAGTGCGTTTGGAGAACAAATTATAGTCTTTGCCACAGGCAACAAGAGGAGACAAAGGGACTGTGGTCAGGAGCTTGTTGCATTTGTTCAAGAGAAAGAGAGATGATGGCAGCCCAGAACCACAGTGGTGGCAGTGGGTATAGTGAGACCGATTCATGAAAGAATTTCCAAAGCTCTTCTTTCTTTCTCTCTTTTTGATAGTGAGCAGGAGATATTAGTAGATGCCATGTGAAAAATTGTTTCAGAGATCAAATATGATTGAGAAATGATGGATTTTTCTATAGAAGAATTCTTACAACTTTTATTAAGCTTGCTTAAGAGTTTGTTTTATTAAAGATAAATGTAATAGGCAATTGTTTGAAAGAATTATTCAGTAATTTTTAATAGACAATGTCACATAGGTAATATTCTATAGGATATAGAATATTTTTGGGGAAGAGGAATTATTGTTTAGAAGACAAGTTTGGTCTTTGATATATATGGTCTTCCTGTGTGACTTTAAGTAACTCTTACCCTATTTAAAATTTACTTTTTTTTTTTGTTAGTACTATTTTTAAATTTCCTTTTCTTTCCTTTTTAACATTTTATTTGTTATCGTGATAAGTGTACTCTTTAATCCTCATCTCTTATTTCCCCCATATCCCCACTCAGCGCCCCTCTGGTAACTGTTTGTTCTCTCTAGTTAAGAGTCTGTTTCTTGGTTTCTGTCTCTTTCTATCTTTGCTTGTTTGTTTTGTTTCTTAAATTCCACATATGAATGAGATCATATGATGTTTCTTTTTCTCTGATTTATCATGCTTAGCACATTATATTTTCTAGTTCTATCCATGTTGTTGCAAATGGCAAGATTTCATTCTTTTTATGGCTAGATAATATTCCATTGCATATGCTTTATCCATTCATCTTTTAATGCTGCAATAAAAATAGGGGTGTATGTATCCTTTTGAATTAGTGTTTTTGTATTTTTGGGGTAAGTAGTAGTGCAGTTACTGGATTGCGGGGCAAAATTTACTCTTCTTGATCCTGAACTGGATATAGTAACACTTAGATCACTCTCCCTACAGAGTATTTAATAAAACATTGTACAATCAAGCATGGTAAACATAAATGAGTGTTATTATAACTCTTAGTATCGCTAAGAGAGAGCAGAATACATGGAGATGCAGAGTTTTTACCTTGAGCAGGCTGGATGCCTGACCATTAAGGAGTCTTACAAGATAGCATCATGTTGATAATAGCCAGGTGGTCCTTACCCTTTTATACCCAGAATTGATTAAACAAAATTTGCAAAGCCAAACTCTACTTGTCAATTCATAAAATAAAGCTATATATAAACAGGACTCAAAATTTATTAATTTAAAATAGTCTGGCTATGCTTATGTTTACCATTCATGACACCATTTTTCCATTATAGGGGTATTTAAGAATGCCAAGTAAAGAGTCAGACATTTGTCTAATGAACACAATGGATCAGAGAGAAACAGAGTAAGTGTGTTGTGGGGAATATTCTCTTTAGGGCTTGGTGAGAACTGACCCAGATAGCCTTCAGCTCTGCAGTAAGCATACCTCCTACATGGTATTTCTAGATCAATTCTCCATTGTTGGTCTGAGAGGATACCCCTTTTCTAAGCCACACAAACTGAGCAAGTTTTGCAGCTTAGACTGTCTTGCTATAAATTGGACAGAGAATGAATGATTTGATTTTCATTTGATAAATCATGGTCTCTCTCTACTTGTGATTCTTGCCATCATATTGAGTCACCTGGGAATGTTCAGTAGCCTGATCACTCATTCACAGTTGATTAATCTTGTCCATTATACCAGGTTTAAACAGTTAACTATCAGAGATGTCTTGTTTCTGAAACAAAAGACCTGGGATGGAACATCAATGAGAGAAGGAGACACCCAAGGAGGAAATGGTAGTGGTCATGGTTGATGCTAAAGCTAATGAAATATATTATAGGAATTTTAGAGTGTATATAAGGGAAGTTAGGAATCAAAATGCAAATATAGAGTAATGATTAGCTTACTTTGACTATAAGAGCACCTGTTTGCCCTCTGTTCAGTGTCATGTCAGACAATTGGAATGGCTCAGCTGCATTCTTTCCATCACTTGCACTTTATTAGTTTTCCCTTTACTTTTGAAAATAATTTTACTGAAATGGAAACACTAATTGGTGGCTTTTTCTTTCAACATTTTCAGTATTTCACTCCACTTTCTTCTTGCTTGCATGGTTTATGATAGGAAGTCTACTATAATTCTTATCATTGTTCCTCTATAGGTAAAGCATTTTTCCATCTGGCTTCATCCAAGACCTCTTTGTCTTTGGTCTTCTACAGTTTAAATGTGAAATATTTATCCTATGTGATGTTATCTGAGTCTCCTGGATATTTGGTTAGGTGTCTTTTATTAGTTTTGAGAATTTCTAAGTCATTATTACTTTAAATGTTTACTTGCTCTGTTCTCTCTCTTCTCATCCTGGTATTCCAATTATGTAAGTGCTATACGTTTTGGTTATCCTGTAGTTCTTAAATATTCTATTCTGGGTTTGTTTTATTTTGTTTTCTTTTTCCTTCTTTTTACATTTCAGGCTGAGAAGTTTCTGTTGACCTATCTTCAAGCTCACTGACTCTTTTGTTGCCATACTGAATGTACTGATGACCCTAACAACTAAAGCAAATAGGTATTTAGTGTGAGGATTTATATTATTCTGGCTAGATGTTGGACTTTGTTTAATGTTTGATGTAACTGAGGCACCAGAGTACCAGAGACTTCAAATTCCCTAGGGAATTCTTTTTTGACTTTGGACTTTACTAAATACTTTTCTTTATAGTAAGTCTGTGTTTACAACTTTTAAGCTATAATCCATTATTACTATCCTGAAACCTTGTTGGTGTGATTATAATATATGCAGGAGGGAGCATCTTTTGTAATCTTTGCATTAAATCTCAGTTTTTATATAGTTTTGTATTTTTGGGTGTGACCTTCACAAAGAAGTGTGTCACCAGTGATGTACGTTTTTTTTCCTCAGCCCCTTACTCTCCTCTGGCCGCAATATTCCAATATGTTCCCTTGAATCCCTCATTCCACACGACTATGTCCCCAGTCTTTGGTGGGACCAGAAGAATGGAAGAGGTTGGAATGGGAGGACTTTTCTTTCTCCACTTAGTATTAAAATAGGTAGATGATAGATAGATAGATAGATAGATAGATAGATAGATAGATAGATAGATATAGATAGATTTAAGAAAGTGTTTTTCCCTAGAGAATAGCCCTGAGTGTACTTGACAACGATTATACCTTCACTTCAGGCCAGAGTCATGAAGAGATTTTCCTTAGATCTTCACTGTGAGAACATGGTGTGATGATCCTGGAAGTAAAGCCAAAGAAATTGTGAATGTATCTCTAGGACTATGGCTCCCAGGAGTTTTTTTACTCTAAAGTTAGTCCATACTTAGCCTCCAGCAATCTACCAATATTACCATGTAAGTGTTTAAAAATCAATTTATGGCCCTAGTGGCTTCTGTTCCAGGTGAGGTTGCGGCTGTTTTCTTCTGGATGAGCCTGTGTCTCTAGATTTAAGGATGGTAGTTTGTTCTGTAACTTCAGTTCTCTGATAGACCCAACAAAAATTATTAGCTTTCACTTTGTCCAATTTTTTCATGTTGTAAGAAGGAGTGATGACTTATTACCTCTTTATACAACAGAGATAAAACCAGAAGTTTTTTATTCATTTTGTAGCCACTATTGTCTTCCTTGTTTTAGAAATGGGTCTCTGGAGTAAGAGAGGAGTTCCTAACTAATCCTGAGATATACTGGGGATAGAAGTTAATATCAGACTAGACTTGCTGCGATTCTTTGTAGATATAATTTCTATCACTTCACCATCTTAATTCCAAGGACAGTCCAGTGTAGGCCTGCATTTTTGACTTAGACATTCAACACCTGGTTGTCTAACAGATTATCTAATAGTTTTTATTCTTGGTTGAGCAATGGGAAGGAGGATTATGAGTATAATAAAATGAAATTTTCATAAACGAGGCCCAGCAAGCTAGATGAAAACCTCCATTTACCTTCAGCATGTTAAATTCAGTTCTTAGCTGTTGGATATCTATTCCTAGAAGTGAGAAATTACATTTGTTCCCCTTCCCAAACCAAGGTCCTGGAGACACTTCTTTTATGTGAACTGCTAAAATAAACATAGGTAAAATAGAGATAAATTATAAAAAGATTTAACATCTTTCCTTCTACAAAAATAATGTAACTAATATAAAATAGTATAAAATATGCTACTAAATATGGACATATTCTTTTAAAAAGACTAGAAATCATATGCTTACAGTATAAATCTTTAACTTTGCAGATTTAACAGAATCTTAAATTTTCAGAGTTATAAGGGATCTTAAAAGTCTGTTTCTTTTATAAATTTAAATCATTAGTTTTATCCAAGTTGTAATAAATGCAAAATAAATCAATATGTTACCTATTCTTCTTTCTCCTCCTTTCTCAATCTTTTATATGGATTTGGTCATGCCTTTTTGGTGTGAACATGCATTTCTTTAGTTTCAGTATAATTATGAGCCAGGCAGTGTGCTATTGATTGTTCAAGTGATTTTTAAATCTCTGGAAAAGTAGCACTTAAATCAGATAAGTGAAATGATTGATTTGTGTTATATATGATGTGAAAATTGTAACTCTTCATCCTCTTTTCAGTATGTCTCAGCCTTTTTTTCCCCATTATTCCCCCATGATACCTCAAGATATTTTTTCCTGATCACTGCATCTCCCATGAAATTTTATTAGTACTACAGATATACCATATATCTGTGTAGTACTATAGATCTTGAGAGGCTCAGAAACTATTGTAATATCTAAGAGTTTTGCCTCCATTCTGTGAACCAAGTTTCATGCCCTTGGACATGCCTTTGTCCTGAGAGTACATGATTAATAACAAAAATTTATTCATCAAGCATCTAACAAATCTTAAGTGCAGGTTCTGCAGTCAGGCTATTTAGTATTCTAACTCAACTAATTAACCAGTGTGTGAGCATGAGCGACTTATTAACTCAATATTCCTCAGTTTTTCCAATTAAAGAAAATAATGACACCCAAATTTGTTAAAATAACACAGACTGCCAAAACAAAACCTCTAAATGTATGCTGTGTCAAATATGATAGAAGTGTATTTCTCACTATTGTGAATTCCAAAAAGAGTTTTTCCTGAGTGTCATGTTAGCTCTGTGCCAGATGCTGACTTCTGCCATCATGGGCTCCACTGGTTTTAAGCCTAGACACAGCTTCCAAGACTGCCTTGGGAATTGATATACAGCCATTAAGCAAAACAAGATAATTGAAAATTGCCCATGGGAAGTCTTACAGGCCAGTGTGGAAGTGGTACATGTTGCTTCTCTCTATATTCTGTTGCCCAGAACTGAGTATTATAATCAGAGCTATAACTGCAAGGTAGGCTGGGAAATATGTTTCATTTCTATGTGCAAGGAAAAGAGATGAATTTGGTTAACAGCTAGTCAGTCTTTATGATGGCAGCTATTTTATAACATTGTGGGTATTATTGAGCTATTTGAAATATATAGTGTTTAGAAGAGTCTAGTGTTGTAACTAGGTTCTTTAAAGTGATATTTTGAGAATTATGGATGGAGTATAGAAAATAAGTTTAAGTATCATCTTATACAGATGGAGTTGATATTTATAAAAATTAGGTAATTTATTCAGTGTTATTAAGGTAGAATTTGAACCCTAGCAATCAAAATTTAAAACCTGTGTTGTTGTTTATTTTTTCTCACTACATTGTGCTTACTCCACTCAATAATTTAATTACTTTTGTTTGTTAAACGGCACTCATATTTTTACTAATAAATCAGGGACTCTTTAATAATGTGACATAAATAATTAGACCATTTTATAAAGTGTCTTTGAATTATCATAATAAAGATAATGCTGATGGCATTAATTCTTGAGTTTCTAATTGTTTTATTTTAATAAGATAACAGTTGTGGAGAGTGTGTTTCAGAGAGATAATATATAAAAACTGACATTTTGAAAAATGAAAATCTGTGTATCAAATTGAGAAATAGGGCAGCCCGGGTGGCTCAGTGGCTTCGGCCACCTTCGGCCCAGGGCGTGATCCTGGAGTTCTGGGATCAAGTCCCACATCAGGCTCCCTGCACGAAGCCTGCTTCTCCCTCTGCCTGTGTCTCTGCCTCTCTCTCTCTGTGTCTCTCATGAATAGATAAATAAAACCTTAAAAAATTGAGAAATAAAGTCCTCTGAGGATATAAAAATTAATCTGAGGTAAGTATATCTTTAAAAATTCTGTTGATCTTCCTAACAGTCTCAATATAAGGAACCCTATAAGATTAGCTAACATTTTGTCAGTTTCCAATTTGCTCACTATGTCATCAAGATAATGTTTTGTTGCAGATTTTATTTTACTCATTATTTTTCTATAAAGATTCTGTTAATTGTGACAATTTTATAGCTGCTAACTTTTTAGAAAAGTGATGAGCAAAACTGGTAAAGAATACCTGAAAATAGGGGGAGAAAAAACTACATCTTATCACTGACGTATATATGTTTGCTCTTCTACTGATTTTCTTCATGCATACATGTTTCACATGTATGCATTTTTAACATATTTACATTTTTGTATTCATTGTTTCTAGTATACAATTGACCCTTGAATAATGAATGCAGGAATTATGGGTGCCAACCCCTATGCAGTTGAAAATCCATGCATAACTTTTGACTCTTCCCCAAAATAACTACTAATAGCCCACTATTGACTGGAAGCCCTACCAATAACATAAACAGTTGATTAAAACATATTTTGTATGTTAAAGGTATTATGTACTGTATTCTTCTAATAAAGTAAGCTAAAGAAAAGAAAATATTATTAGGAAACCCATTAAAAAGAAAAAAATACATTTATAGTACTGTAAAAAAAAAACTCCACGTGTAAAGAAGACCCAGGGAACTTAAAGTTATGTTTTTCAAGGGTCAACTATAATTTTGTATTTCTCCAAGGGTCTTTAAGATGGCCATTTTTAATGGCTTTAAAACATTCCCTTGTGTTATTGTATAATTGGCACATTTAACAGTTTAACCAATATCAACTTTTCTATTTCTCCTTACTTATTCTCAAGTGTAGACTTTCTTCTTAGTGTTGAGAAGTTATTTTCAATTGTGTCAGCATGACATTTTAGCTTAATTTCATCTTTATTCTTCCTAGGTATTTCTGCCTACCTTTTTTTTTTTAAATAAATTTTTGCTGCTTCTTTTCTTAACTATAATTAGTTGTTCATGGAGTTTCTTGCATGATCCTCCCCATTGCAATTTTCACTTTGTTTACTACCTAAATACTCTCCATGAACTTTAGCTTTCAAGCCATATCCTATTTTTTGCCTTAGTGCAGTATCATCTGGGTTTCACTAGTCATGATTTTGTTCCTGTAAATTGATTATATTCCAGAATCTCACTATTTATCATTTTGTAGAGCCATTAGAATTAAGCATAGCATATTGAATTGCTGACAAAAATTATCCAGAAGATAAAACATGTAAGGATGACAATTGATTTACCTGTAAAAGATTTTTTACCTTCTTTAAACTATTATATATATATATATATATATATATATATATATATATATATATATATAAAGATATCACATTAATTTATTTTTAGGGGGTAATTTCATAACTGTTAAATTAATATTTTTGACATGAAAAATGTAATGCTGGGAATTGTCACTATAGAGTTTTAAAAATTAGAAGACATGGGATATATATCAGATCCTTAATATTTAACATAGAGATATTATAAAATGTTGATCTTAAGAGCTTTAATTTTTATCATCAATTTTTTTGTATTAGTTTGCTATTTACTATTATTAACTTGACCCATTGACATCTACCCAATGAAAAATATGGTGGTTATAATACTGCTCATCTATTATTTCCAACTCTGCATTTTCTGGGCACATGATAGGATTATACTTTTTGGTTCCTTTATTATGGGGTAGAGCTATAAAACAGGTTTTGGCCAGTGAATTTGAATAGAAGTAGTATGTGCCACTTCTGGTCAGATTTCATTGACAATGTGAGTTTCTATTTTTCCTTCTGACAGCATAACTAGCCTTGTTACCAAGAATGGCTGCTCTGTCATCATTGGTCTGAAGGCATTTATAGGACAAGCAAGAAATAAACCTTAGCTGATTTAAACCATGTGACTGGGGATTTTCTGTTACTGCAACATTAACTAATGATTTTCTGCTTCTTACAGAAAAGTCAGTTGTTGGTTATATTAAAAAAATATATATATATATACACATATATATAGCATTTTGCTTATTTAATTATTCCTAGTAGCAATTTATGCCAAATGATTAATGAAGAGTTCTGATTTCAGATTATTGATTTCTTTCCTCTGTAGGAAAGATGGTTTCATTAATTTGCCTTCCTATAACTCATTCTCCAAGTCAACTTTATAACTACTTATTTTATAATGTAGTTTTCATTGTTTTTATAAACTTTGGAATCAAAATGTGTCTTCTGCATAGCAATATTTAATTTGCAGAATAAATGTAATAAATTAATGAATGTACACCAATTGCTTTCTTTTTACGTTTAAATTCAACTTAGTTAACATATAATGTAGTATTGGTTTCAGGAGTAAATATAGTGACTCATCACTTGCATTTAACACCCAGTGCTCATCACAAGTACCCTCCTTAAGGCCCATCACCCATTTAGTCCATACCCCCTCCACCTGCAGCAACCTTCAGTTTGTTCTCTATATTTAAGAATCTTTTTATGATTTGCTTCATTCTCTGTTTTTATCTTATTTTTCCTTCTCTTCCCCTATGTTCATCTGTTTTGTTTCTTAAATTCCACATATGAATGAAATCATATGGTATTTGTCTTTCTGTGACGGACTTATTTCACTTGCCATAATACTCTAGTTCCATCCAGGTCATTACAATGGTCATTACAATGGCAAGAATCTATTCTTTTTTATGGCTGAGTAATATTCCATATCCCATTGTGTGTGTATGTATATACCACTTCTTTATCCACTCATATGCCAATGGACATCTGGGCTCTTTCCATATTTTGGCTGTTGTGTACGTTGGTGCTATAAACAGTGGGGCATGTGCCCTTTTGAATCACTATTTCAGTATTCCTTAGATAAATATCTAGTAGTACAATTACTGGGTTGTAGGGTAGTTCTATTTTTAGCCTTTCAAGGAAACTCCGTACTGTTTTCCAGAGTTGCTGCACCAGTTTGCATTCCCATCAACAGTGGAAAGTGTTTCTCTTTCTCCACATCCTCACCAACATCTGTTGTATTCTGAGTTGTTAATTTTAACCATTTTGACCAGTGTGAGATGGTATCTCATTGTGGTTTTGATTTGCAGTTCCCTGATGATGAGTGATACTGAGCGTTTTTTCACGTGCCTGTTAGCCATTGCTATGTCTTCTCTGGAGAAATGACTGTTCATGTCTTCTGTCCACTTCTAAAATGGATTATTTATTTTTGGTATTGATGAGTTCTTTATAGATTCTGGATCCTAGCCCTGTATCCAATGTATCATTTGCAAATATTTTCTCCCATTCCATACATTGCCTTTTAGTTGATTGTTTCCTTTGATGTGGAGAAGCTTTTTATCTTGATGAGGTCCCAGTAGTTCATTTTTGCATTTGTTTTCTTTACCTCTGATGATGTGTCTAGTAATAAATTGCTGTGGCCAAAGTCAAAGAGGTTGCTGCCTGTTATCTCTTCTAGGATTTTGAGTGTTTCCTGTCTTACATTTAGGCCTTTCATCCATTTTCAACTTATTTTTGTGTATGGTGTAAGAAAGTGGTCTAATTTCATTCTTCTGCATGTCACTGTCCAATTTCCCAATACCATTTGTTGAAGAGACTGTCTTTTTCCCACTGGATATTCTTTCCTACTTTGTCAAAGATTAATTGGCCATACAGTTGTGGGTCCATTTCTGTATTCTGCTCCATTGATATATATGTTTTTGTGCCATTTACCATACTGTTTTGATCACTACAGCTTTGTAATACAGCTTGCAGTCTGTAATTGTATGCCTCCTGCTTTTTTTTTTTTTTAACATTACTTTGGCCATTTGGGGTCTTCTCTGGTTCCATACAGATTTTAGAATTGCTTTTTCTAGCTCTGTTAAAAATTCTGGTGTTATTTTGATCAGGACTGCACTGAATGTATAGATTGCTTTGGGTAGCATAGCCATTTTAACAGTATTTGTTCTTCTAATCCATGAATGTGAAATGCTTTTCCATTTCTTTGTCTTCTGCAAATTCTTTCATATGTGTTCTATAGTTTTCAGCATATAGATCTTTTACCTCTTTGGTTAGGTTCATTCCTAGGTATCTTAGGGTTTTTGGTGCAATTGCAAATGGGATTGATTATTTCTTTTTCTGATGCTTTGACATTGGGGCATAGAAGTGAAACAGATTTATGCACATTGATTTTATATTCTGCGACTTTTCTGAATTTATACACTAGTTATTCTAGCAATTTTTTGGTTGAGTCTTTTGGGTTTTCTACATAGAGTATCATGCCATCTGCAAATAGTGAATTTTTGACATCTTCCTTGGTAATTTGGATGTCTTTTATTTCTTTTTTGTTGTCTGGTTGCTGAGGTTAGGATTTATAGCACTATGTTGTACAATAGTGCTGAGATTAGACATCCCTGTCCTGTTCCTGACCTGCAGATGGTATTCACTGTGAGTCTTTCATATATGGCCTTTATGATGTTGGGGTATGCTCCCTCTGTCCATACTTTCTTGATTTTTTTTTAAAAAATGTATTTATTTATTTATTTATTTTTTTATTTTTTTATTTTTTATTTATAAGAGACAAACAGAGAAGTGGAGACATAGGCAAAGGGAAGAGCAGGCTCCCTCTGTGGATCCTGATGCGGGACTCATCCTGGGACCCTAGGATCATGCTCTGAGCCAAAAGCAGATGCTCAAACACTGAGCTACCCAGCCATCCCAAGGGTTTTTATCTAGAAATAATGCTGTATTTTATCAAAGGCTTTTTCTGCATCAATTGAGAGGATCATATGGTTCTTATTCTTTCTTTTAGAAATGTGGTATAGTATGTTGATTGATTTGTGAATGTTGAACCATCCCTGTAGCCCAGGAATAAATACCACTTGATCATGATGAAAAATCCTTTTAATGTACTATTGGATTCAGTAAGCTAGAATCTTGAGAATTTCTGTGTCCCATGTTCATCAGGGATATCATACTATAATTCTCCACTTTAGTGGGGTCTCTTTTCTGGTTTTGAAATCCAGGTAATCCTGGCATCACAGAATGAGTTTCAAAGTTTTCCCTCCATGTTTATTTTCTAGAACAGTTTCAGAATAATAGGTATTAATTCTTTAAATTTTTTTTTTAGAATTCTTCTGGAAAGCCATCTGGCCCTTCACTCTTGTTTGTTGGGAGATTTTTCATTAGACTGATTCAATTTCTGGGCTGGTTATGGGTCTGTTCAAATTTTCTAATTTTCCTAATTCAGATTTGATAGTTTATATATTTCTAGGAGTTTATCTATTCCTTCCAGATTGTCCAGTTTGTTGGCATATAATTTTTCATAATACTCTTATGACTGTATTTCTGTGGTGTTGAATGTGCTCTCTCTTCTTTCATTTGTGGTTTTATTTATTTCTCTTTTCTTTTTGATAAATCTCACTAGGAAATTTATCAGTTTTGTTAATTTTTTCATAATACTGTTGTACACACCTGTATTGTGTCAATCTGTTTTACTGGTTTCTTGATTTCTATATCATTTATTTCTGCTCTAATCTTTATTATTTCCCTTCTTCTGCTGACTTTAGGCTTAATTTGCTGTTCTTCTTCCATCTTCTATAGGTATAATGTTTATTTGAGATTATTTATTTTTCTAGCTTCTTGAGGAGGGCCGGTATTACTTTATCCTTCCTTCTTATGACCACCTTTGTTTGCTTCATCTCAAAGGTTTTGGGCTGTCATGTTTTTGTTTTCATTTGCTTCCATTTTTTTTTTGTATTTGTTCTTTAATTTCCTGGTTAATCATTAATTCTGTAATAGGGTGCTCTTTAACCTCCATGTATTTGTGGTCTTTCCAGTTTTTTTCTTGTAATTGACTTCAATTTTCATAGTATTATGATTGGAAAATATGCATGGTATGATCTGGATATTTTAGTACCAGTTGAGGCTTGATTTGTGATTAAATATGTGATCTCTCCTGAGAATGTTCCATGTGCACTCAAAAAGAATGTGTATTCTGCTGCTTTAGGATGAAATATTCTGAATATATCTGTTAAGTCCATCTGGTCCAGTGTGTCATTCAAAGCCACTTTGTTTCCTTCTGCCTAGATCTTCTGCCTAGATGATCTGTCCATTGTTGTGAGTGGGGTGTTAAAGTCCCATGCTATTATTATATTATTATCAATGAGTTTCTTTATGTTTGTTATTAATTGATTTATGTATTTGGTTGCTCCCAAGTTGGAGGCATAAATAGTCAAAATTGTTAGATCTCCTTGTTGACCAGACTTTATTATGATGTTATGCCCTTCTTCATTTCTTATTACAGTCTTTGGTTTAAAATCTAGTTTGTCTGATATAAGTATGGCCATTCCAGCTTTCTTTTGGAGTCCATTAGCATGATAGATGAATTTCCACCCTCTCACTTTCAATCTGGAGATGTCTTTGAGTCTAAAATGAGTCTCTTGTAAGCAGCATATCAATGGATCTTGTTTTTTTTTTCTTAAGATTTTATTTATTTATTCATGAGAGACACACACAGAGAGAAAGAGAGAGAGAGAGACAGAGAGAAACAGAGAGAGGCAGAGACACAGGCAGAGGGAGAAGCAGGCTCCATGCAGGGAGCCTGACGTGGGACTCGATCCTGAGGCTCTAGGATCAGGCCCTGGGCTGAAGGTGACACTAAACCACTGAGTCACCTGGGCTGCCCTGGATCTTGTTTTTTATCCATTCTGATACCCTGTGTATTTTGATTGGAGCATTGAGTCCACTTACATTCAGAGTAATTAATAAAAGATATGAATTTAATGCCATTGTTACCTGTAAAGTCACTGTTCCTATAGATTGTCTCTGTTCCTTTCTTTTTTTAAAATTTTTTTAAAGATTTTATTTATTTATAGAGACAGAGAGAGGGAGAGGCAGAGACACAGGCAGAGGAAGAAGCAGGCATCATACAGAGAGCCTGACGTGGGACTCGATCCAGGGTCTCCAGGATCACACCCTGGGCTGCAGGCAGCGCTAAACCGCTGTGCCACGGGGGCTGCCTGTCTCTGTTCCTTTCTAGTCTTTGTTGCTTTTGGTCTTTCTCATTCAAAGTGTCCTCTTTAGCATTTCTTGCAGAGCTAGTTTAAAATTCTTTAACTTCGATCCTGGAGACCCGGGATCGAATCCCACATCGGGCTCCCGGTGCATGGAGCCTGCTTCTCCCTCTGCCTGTGTCTCTGCCTCTCTCTCTCTCTCTTTCTCTGTGACTATCATAAATAAATAAAGATTAAAAAAATAAATAAAATTCTTTAGTTTTTGCTAGTCTTGAAAACTCTTTATCTCTCCTATTCTGAATGACAACTTGCTGGATAAAATATTTTTGGCTGCATATTTTCCCATTTAGCACATTGAATATATGATGCCACTGTCTTCTAGCCTGCCAAGTTTCTGTGGACAGGTCTGCTGGTAACCTTATGTGTCTAACCTTGTGACTTTAAGATCTTTTGTATCTAGCTGATTTTAAAATTGTCTTTTTATTTTTGTATTTTGCAAGTTTCACTACATTATGTCTAGCTGTTGAACTGTTTTTGTGGATTTTGAGGGGAGTTCTCTGTGCCTCTTGGACTTGAATGCCTGTTGCCTTCCTAAGATTAGGGAAGTTCTAAACTATAATCTGTTTATATAAACCTTCTGCCCCTTTTCCCCACTCTTTTTCTTCTAGGATTCCTATGATACGGGTATCATTGACCTTTATGGAATTACTGACTTTGCTAAGCCTACCTTCATGATCTACTGGTTTTATTTCCCTCTTTTTTTCAGTTTCATTATTTTCCTTAATTTTATCTTCTATATCACCCATTCATTCCTCTGCTTTGTCCATCATTGTTAAGATTCCATGCAGTCAGTTTTGCATCTCAGTTATAGCATTTTTTATTTCAGTCTGACTAGTTTTTAGGTCTTTTGTCTATGCCATCATGGTTTCTCTGGTGTCTTCTATGTTTCTTTCAAGCCTGGCTGGTATTATGACTGGTTTAAGTTCTTGTTCAGATGTATTGCTTTTATCTGTTTTGAGAAAACCCCTGGCTATGATTTCTTCTTGATCTTTCTTTTGGGGTGAATTCCTCCATCTTGTCATTTTCTATATTTCCTGTTCCTGAAGAAGGGCCATCCACTGTCAACAGACTAGTGCTTCAGGAAGTGTTTCTGCTGTATGTTGTTTGCCCTCTGCTGTTGGGTTTTTGCCTGCTCTTTCCCACAGGTCAGTCCTATGCAGTGTTTCTCCTTGCTTGCAGTGCAGTGTTTAGACATTTAACTAAGCACGTTTTGATTTATTTGTTAAAATAAGCCTGGTAAAGAAAACAAAAACCAAAAAATCCTAATCCAAAGAAAAAAAGAAAAAGAACCAAAAATTCCAAACATGCAGACAAACAGAAAAAGCTATAAAGCCTGATTCCAAACAGAAAAGTCAGAAAAGAAAAGAGGAAAGAAAAGAAAGGAAAGGAAAGGAAAGGAAAGGAAAGGAAAGGAAAGGAAAGGAAAGGAGAACAAAAGAAAGCCTGGTCCTAGTTCCACCAGAACTGAAGCTGAGAGTTTGGAGCACTCTATGATCAGTAGATTTGGTGCATGCAGGGTGCCTCTGTTGGTCTTCTGGGGAAGAGGCCTGCTGCTCTGGCTTATAGTCAGACCTGCCCTAGTAACCATGCACTTACAGGGTGCAAGGGACTGGAGTTTGGTGTAAGTGGCTTCCACCTCCTTGGGGACTCTGTTTCTCACTGA
This sequence comes from Vulpes vulpes, assembly GCF_048418805.1. Classification (NCBI taxonomy): domain Eukaryota; kingdom Metazoa; phylum Chordata; class Mammalia; order Carnivora; family Canidae; genus Vulpes; species Vulpes vulpes. The sequence continues at coordinate 9,859,809 of NC_132795.1, read as the reverse complement.
AGTCCAACTGTGTTGGTGGCATGGGGGAAAATGGTACCCTTCTCTCCTCCCCGGACAAGGGATCTCATACCTGCTGCTATGTAGGATCTGCTCCCCTCGTCTGGGGGAGAGGCTTGCTGCACTGTTTCTGGTGCTGTTTCATCCCCAAAAGACAGTGACATGCCTGTGTGGGTGCCTGGAGTCTATGGTGAAGCACAGCAAAGAGCAGCGACTGAGGTTATCTGCCAGTTGTGTGTGCCCCTATCTCCTGCTGATGAATCCCCGCTCACTGGCACCTGCAGGGTCTTTTGTCTTTGGAGAGGACCTCTTCCAAATGTACTCCAGGAAGGGGAGCATTCTCTTCTGGTGTGACCCAGGGGACTCCTACATAATGCTTTCTACACCCTGGCCTGTGTCCTCCTTATTCCCTGGAGCACATGCCATGGCTTTTCTCTGGCAAGAGTCAGGCACTTCCAAAACTTCAGAATATGAGCTCCACATGCTGCTTGCTATACTCAGTTCCTCTTGACTCTGAGGAGATAGGAAAGGTTCCCTCTCCACCATGCACCACAGCTGTTCTGTCCCAAAATTCATGTTTACATGCCTCATATTTGTCACTTTCTCTCCCCTTGACAGTGCAAGTTGCTCTCCCAGTTCTCTGAGTGATTTCTTAGGTGTTCCAAATGATTTGACTTTAATGTAGCTGTGTTCAGGGGACAGAGCAATCCCAGCGTTCCCCTTCCACTCCACCATCTTAACTCCTCTCTGCTTTATTTTTAATTTTTTCTTCTCAAAGTTCCATTTATTTTTAGTTTAATTTTATAGATATCCACAAGAATTCTTTATAAACCAATCTTTTATCAATTCATCTATGAGAATATTCCAGGCATGTATTATTCAAGGGAACATATTATTCATGGGAAGGTTTGTTTTGACACCATGTTACAGTGTATACTCATTTGATATATCTGCATATTCCTTAAAACATTAAATATAATTAGAATTTATATTAATATATTTGAATTTCAAATGTACTTAGGAGATCTTGCTTTTTAAGGTAACATTACTATAAATTCTTTTAGAGAGCCAAGATTTATTTTATCTTTGTTAAGATTTTATAAAATGACTTTCCTTAGAGTGAAAAATCAGCATCATATTTACCCCAGAATTAAATGAAGATCAGAATTAAATTTAATATCTTGTTAAAGTTAAAGCTGTAAGATAATTTACGATTAGAAATTATTTCTTATAGTTTCTCCTGAATAAGAACTAAGAGTATTAATCAATATAATCTTTATTTTGAAGTTTAAACATTTTTTCCAGGAATATAAAATCTAAAGTAGAGGCTATATTAGTTGAGTGAAAGTTTGTAACAAAGAAGCTATCAATGAAAATTGATATCTTATGAAATTTGAAGGTTCTATTAAGAGTACAAACCTAAGAGGTATAATATCTCATTACCAAAAAACAGGTGAGTCAAGGCTGTGACTGTGAATAAGGCCAAGTTTCTTTTCAAGGAGTCATTTTAGGTCTTTTGGAAATGATGGTGATATAAGGACAGACCATCACTATTTTCCTCTCTCTCATTTCTCTGAGTGAAATAATAAAATGAAAATGAATAAACATGGAGGAAAACCCATACCACTATATAGTAATATGCTATAGATTCTGTTGTATATAGGACATAGACTATTTAAAATGAAAATAGTGAGGGTAACTTACTAACATCTTTAATGAAAAAGCTATGGAAAAGTCAATAGGCAAAAATAAGAATACTTGTTGGCTCAATACTTAGAAATGTGGAGTAAGGGGACGACTGGGTGGCTTAGTGGTTGGGCACCTGTCTTCGGCTCAGGTCCTGATCCCGGGATATGGGATTGAGTCCTGCATCGGACTCCCTGTGAGGAGCCTGTTTCTCCCTCTGCTTATGTCACTGCCTCTCTCTCTCAGTCTGTGTCTCTCATGAATAAATAAATAAATCTTAAAAAAAAAAGAATGTAGAGTAAGATATAAGACTTGTAGATAAGGATGGACTATGGATGAAACAAGAGCCAATCACTTGGAGTACATTCGCCATTATGTATGTATTTACAACACTCTCTCTAATCATACTCATCAGTGATTGCTGAGGCAATGGATAATATTTTCTGAAAAAAATTGAGAGATAAAATAACTATTCTTTTAATATTCTATAAAGTTTCTCAAAGTTATTCCAGACCATAATATGAACTTTATATATTTGGAGAAGTTTAGGTGTAAAAGAACAGGTACTAAGTGTTAAACCATTTAAACATTGATTTAATACCCTGTACTTTTGATTAATATAGCAACTAAATTAATGAAAATATAATAAATGTTTATTAAGGATAATACTTATTACTCATTTATTTATTTATTCATGAGAGAGAGGCAGAGACACAAGCAGAGGGAGAAGCAGGCTCCATGCAGGGAGCCTGACATGGGACTCGATCCTGGGACTCCAGGACCTTGCCCTGGGCTGAAGGCAGGCGCTAAACTGCTGAGCCACCCAGGGATCCCCAGAAACCCACTTTAAATATAGAGACACATATAAATTAAAAATAAATGGATTGATAAAAAATATGCTAGCACTTTCAAAAGGAGTAGCTATATTAATTTCAGACAAAGAAAACTTCAAAATAAGGAAAATTTTATGGGATAAAGAACATTACATAATGATAGAAGAGTCAATTCTCCAAGAAAATATAACAATTCTTAACATGTATGCACCTGATAACAAAGCATCAAACTACCTGAGGCAAAGACTAATAGAACTGCAAGGGAAATTAGACAAACCCAGTATGATAGTTGGAGACATCAACACCCACATATCAAAAATGGACAGATCCAGCAGGCAGAAAATCAGGAAGGACATAGTTGAACTCAACAACACCTTCTATCAACTGAATATAATTGGCATCTATAGACTTTAGTTCATCCAACGACAGCAGAATTCACCATTGAATTTTCAATCCGACATGAAACATTCATCAAGACATCACCGTATAGGTCATAAGGTGTGCTTTAAAATTTAAAAGAATAGAAATCATACAGTGTCTGCTCTTAGACCATAATGAATTTAAGCTAGAAATTACTAACAGAAATACAGTTTAACAATCCACAAATATGTAGCTATTGAGCTATACATTTCTAAATAATACATTGGTCAAAGAGAAAATTTCAAGGTATGTTAAAAAAAATAGTTGCAACCAAATGAAAATGATAACACAACTTATCAAAATTTCTGAGATGCAGCAATAGCAGTACCTACAGGGAAATATATGTATTGAATGCATATATTAGAAAGCAAGAAAGATCTAAAATCATTACATTTTCACTTTGGGAAATTAAGGAGGGGGAAGCATATTTTTCTATAAATTTATTTTTTATTGGTGTTCAATTTGCCAACATATAGAATAACTCCCAGTGCTCATCCCATCAAGTGCCCTCCTCAGTACCCATTACCCAGTCACCCCCAACCCCCGCCCACCTCCCTTTCTACCACCCCTAGTTTGTTTCCCAGAGTTAGGAGTCTCTCATGTTCTGTCTCCCTTTCTGATGTTTCCCACTCATTTTTTCTCCTTTCCCCTTTATTCCCTTTCACTATTTTTTATATTCCCCAAATGAATGAGACCATATAATGTTTGTCCTTCTCTGACTTTTATTTCACTCAGCATAATACCCTCCAGTTCTATCCACGTTGAAGCAAATGGTGGGTATTTGTCATTTCTAATGGCTGAGTAATATTCCATTGTATACATAGACCACATCTTTATCCATCATCTTTCGATGGACACTGAGGCTCCTTCCACAGTTTGGCTATTGTGGACATTGCTGCTATAAACATCGGGGTGCAGGTGTCCCGGTGTTTCACTGCATCTGTATCTTTGAGGTAAATAGGGGGAAGCATACTAAATCCAAAGTGAGCAGAAGAAAATAGCAATTATAACAAAAATCAGTGAAATTGAAAAAAGGAGATCAGTAGAGAAAATCAATAAAACAAAAAGCTAATGCTTTGAAAAATAAAATCAGTAAGCTAAGAAAAAATGAAAGATGACACAAATTACTAAGGTTAGAAATAAAAGGGACAATCACTAGTAAATGAAAGAGGGGTTATATAGACATTAAAAAGATAATAGAATACTTTGAACCACTGTATGACCACAAATTTGATAACCTAGATGAAGTTGGCCAATTCCTTGAAAGATATGATCTGCAAAAAGATCAGAAAAAGTTAATTAATAATTACTACCTCAAAATATAAAAGCAACAGGCCCAGATGGATTCAGTGGTGAAATCCACCAAACACTTAAGGGAGGAAAATTTCGCCAATTCTTTGTGATGTGTTTCAGAGGATAGAAGCAAAGGTAATACTTCCTAACTTATTCTATGAAACCAGCATTACCCTAATACCAAGAGCAAAGAAAGATATTACAAGAAAGAAAACTGTGTGATTTTCATAAGCCTAGATGCAAAAATTCTTGAAAAATATTTGCAAATTGAATCCAAAAAAGTATACCAAGAATTATGTGACCTATAGTATTTTTTCTAGGTATAAGTTCAACATTCAAAAATCAACATAATCATCACATCAACAGACTAACATGGAAAAAAATACATGATTAAATCAATAAATGGAGAAAATGTAATTGACAAAATGCAACGCCCATTTATGATAAAAACTCTAACTTGGAATAGAGGGGAACTTCCTCAACTTGATAGAGTCTACAAAAAAAATCTATAGGCAACATCAGACTTACTAGTCAAAAACTAAAAAAAAAAAAAAAAAAAGTTTTTGCACAAGAGTAAACCATTAGAAGTTCTTACTAATTAAACAAGGCGAGAAAACATATATATATAGGGAAGGAAGACATAAAATTCTCATTGCTCAAAGATAACATGATCACTTATGTAGAAAATTTGAATGAATTGACAAAAAAACCCACAATCCCTTCTGAAGCTAATAAACAATTATAGCAACATTGAAGAATACAAAATTAATATACAAAAGCCAATTGCTCTACTATATACAATGAATAAGTGGAATTGAAATTAAAGCAATATAATTTACATTAGACCAAAATAAATGAAATAGGAATAAACCTAACAAAATATGTGCATGATCTATGTGATGAAAACTACAAAATAAATGAATAAAATAAAAAAGGAACTAAAGAAATGGAAAGATATTTCATGTTCATGGATTGGATTACTAAATCTTAATTTAGTAATCTAAATTAAGTTAATATAACTAATGTAGTAATCCAAATATAATTAAACTAATCCTAAATTGTCAAGATGTTGGTGCTTACCAGCTTGATATACAGATTCGATGCAATCCAAGTCAGAGTCCCAGAAGGTGATTTTATGGCTATTAACAAACTGATTCTAAAGTAAATATCGAGAGACAAGTTGACCCAGAATAGCCAACACATTATTGACGAAGAACAAAGTTGGAGGACAGATTCTACCTGACATCAAAACTAACTATGAAGCTACAATAATCAAGAGAATATGGTATTAGTGAAAGAATAGATAAATAGATCAATGGGTCAGAATAGAGAGGATAAAATAGACCCCCATAAATACAGTCATCTAATCTTTGCGGAAGGAGCCAAGGCAATACAATGGAGTAAGAATAGTCCCTTCAACAAATGGTCCTGGAACAACAACATCCACAGGCAAAAGGAAGAAAAGAGAAAGAGAGAGAGAAAGAAGAAGAAAGAAAGAAAGAAAGAAGAAAGAAAGAAAGAAAGAAAGAGAAAAAAGAAAGAAAAAAGAAAAGAAAAGAAAAGAAAAGAAAAGAAAAGAAAAGAAAAAAAGAAAAGAAAAAAGGATGGATCTTGACAAATTAAACTTACGACCTTCACAAATACTAACTCAAAATGGGTCGTGTAGAATGCAAAATGATAAAAGTCACAGAAGATAACATAGGACAAAACCTAGGTAATCTTGGATATGGTGATGTCTTTTTAGATACAACACCAAAGACAGTTTATGAAAGAAATAATTGATAAGCTGGACTTTGTTAAAATTGCTCCACATCATATCAAGGAAGTACAAATTAAAACAACAATAAAACTACTATACACCCATTAGGATGTCCAAAATCCAGAGCACTGACAACACAAAATGTTAGTGAGGATATGGAAGAGGAACTCGCATACATTGGTGGTGGGAATACAATTTTGTATAGCACTTTGGGAAACAGTTTGGCGGTTTACACAATGAAAATACTCTATGATATTGTAATGTAATAATTTAGTATGCAATAATAATATAATGTAGGGACGCCTGGGTGGATCAGCAGTTGAGCGTCTGCCTTTGGCTCTGGTCCTGATCCTGGGATCCAGGATCAAGTCCCTCGTCAGGCTCCCTGCGTGGAGCCTGCTTCTCCCTCTACCTAGTCTCTGCCTCTTTCTCTGTGTGTCTCTCATGAATAAATAAATAACATCTTTAAAAAATAATGTAATGTAATAATAACAAATATACTTTTATCCAAACTCATAGGAAAAAAAATCAACGAGTTTAGATAAAGTGATAAATTGATAAATTTGAGGGATATGCCCACTACTATATGTTAGTTCTTGGACTTAACCCACTGTTTTGTTTTCTTTTTTCCTTCAGAAGTCAGAGTACACTCTACTGCCTTTAAAAATAGAAGCAAGTTCAAGCATATCTATGAAGACCTGAATTCTAAATGAGTTAACCTTACTTATTGAAAGATTCAAGAAAAAGTAAACTGTTGACTAAAGCAAAATGATGCTGAGAGATTATAAATTAAAAATTAGGCAAAAGTATTAATCAAATGGGAATAAAAGAAATCAGAGATTATAGTATTCATCTCAGATTTAAAAACTAAAAGCAAAATTGAATATTTCCAATAGGGTCCTTTTTATTGCAGTATAAAATCTCTAAATATGCAATTCTAGGAATTAGAGGAATGTGCCAAATAGTTCAATAGATATTTTATAATTCTCTTTTATATATTTAGGTTATGTTATTAATTTCATTCATATTTGTAATTGTATGTATTTGGTGAATTAGCCTTTATCATTTTGAAGTTATTCTCTTTAGCATTTCTTTTTCTTAAAATCTTTTTTGTCTGATATAAACATGGTTATATTAGCTTTCTTTGGCTTTGTATTCACATAGTATATTTTTATTTTATTCTTTTTTATAGACCTTCTATATTATTGTATCTTAGAAGTCTTTTGTAGATACCTTAGAATTTTGGTTTTTGAATCTAGTCCTCGACATTTTTTAAATTAGAACATTAAATTAATTTACATTTCATATAATACTAATGTGTTTGGTTATAATCTGCTTTCTGGTTTTGTACCTGCTGTGTGTTTTACATGATCATCGTTTCTTTTACTCTCCTTTCTTGGCTTCCTTTTTATTATAAAAAATATTTTCAATTACATTTTTCCCTAAGAAGTTTGAGACTTGTATAAATTGTTTATTACCTTTGGGGGAATTATTTTAGAGATTATGTGTTTCACATTTAAAGACTTAAAATCTAATATTAATAAATAATTTATCCTCCTCAAAACTACAAAGAAGTTAAAATAATTTAGTTATATTCACACTTCTAACTTATGTGTTACCATTGTTGTATATTTTAATTTTATCCTATTATTATGATAACCTGATGAGACATTATTATTGCTTTATTCAATTAATAGTGTTTAGAGTTACTCATGTATTTACCACATCCACCAGTCACCTCATATAAAATAGCAAATATGTCTACATATACACTCTTGTTCCTTTTATTTTGGTATTTCTTAATTCTATAATAGTTGCCAGTATCTAACATGCCACATGATTGTCTTTTTTAGAAAAGTATTATTTGTTGTATCTCTTCTCCCAACTAAAATGTAAATTCTGAATGCAGTGTCTTTTGTCACTTATGTTCATCACTTGTGTTCATGGATTTACCCTAAGCATCTGGAACAGTTCTTGCTCCATATACTCAAGACAAATAATACATTTATTGAGTAAAATAATTAATTTATTCTAACATCTCTTAAGATCCATCCTAACATCTATATTCTTCTGTCCAAAGTATGTCTTTTAGACGTTCCCTTTGTAGGGGCACCTGGGTGGCTCAGTCGGTCAAGCATCTGCCTTCAGCTCAGGTCATGATGGCAGGGTCCTGGGATCCAGCCCCACATTGGGCTCTCTGCTCAGTGGGAAGCCTGCTTCTCCCTCTCCCTCTGCTGCTCCCCCTGCTTGTGCTTTCTTTCACACTCTCAAATAAATAAATAAAATCTTTTAAAAATATAGTTAGAAGTTCCTTTTGTCAAGGTTTGTTGGTTTGCTCTCTGATTTTTCTTACTTTTATTTTTTTATTTTCTTTTTTTTCTTACTTTTATTTTTAAGAGATGTTTAGCAGCATATAGAATTCAATGTTTTTGTTATTTTATATTAAAACTTTGAAGATATCAGTTTTCTGACATCTGGCTTCCGTTTTTGCTGTTGAGAAGTCAGCTCTCAGCCTAACTGTTCCTCCTTTGTGATAATCTGTATCTTTGGCTACTTTAAGAATTTCTTTTCATATTTGAGACTGACTTTTCACAGTGTTGTGTTTGGTATGAATTTCTATCATCTATCTATCATCTATCATCTATCATTTATTTATTTTTCAGCTTATTAGTTTATTAGAGTTCTTGAATCCATGGATTGTCATTCATCAATTCTGAACAATGCTCTGTTGTAGTATCTTCAAATACTGTCTCTATTCTCCCCCCCTTTTTTAAACTATGCTTCTTTTGAACTTTCACTAGACATGTGTTAGACCTCACTCAGGCCTTCATGTATTTTTCCTACTGCTGCTAACTCATTCTTGCTGGCTTTCCTTGATAATGCCTTGCTTCCTGAATTTTTTTTTTTTTAACTCTGAGCTGTCGTTTTTCCTTGGAGAATTATTTGTGGGAATTCTTGAGGCTGGAATGTATGTGTAATCCTTCAGATAGGATTTGCTTTTGCTATCTAAAGGGCATCACCTGTCTGAGGAAAGTTTATGCTAAATTGGTGGCTAGAGGTCTTTTCTTTTACTCTGCTTAGTTGATGTGAAATTGGATTACATATCTATAGTAGTGATAGTTCAAGGATCTCTTTCCCATCTGCTTTACACTGTGTCAAGGCATCTTTTCTCAGCCCCTTTGGGATTGCAGTGAAATGGGGTACGTTCATTTCTGGGCGACTTGTGCCCTCTGCGCTACAACTCTATTATTGAGAATACAACCATATTATTGGGAATTTGATTTTCCACTTTGTTTAGATGCTGAGTGTTGCTTTCTTTCCTTCTTCCCACACCAAGCTCATTCACTGCCCTTATGCCTAGATAGCCTGTGATAATGTAAGCATGAGTTTCCCAAGTTTGGGAAGTATTGCTAACAAAATAAACTTCAGTGTTTGCTAACGTTTCTGCATTTCTTTCTTTACATTTTTGTTAGGTCTTTGGTGAGATATTTATATGCTCAAGAACAAAATAGTACATGATCAACCTCATGTTGAATAGTTTTCAACTAAGGAGTCCATCTGACAACCTTATCCACAATAGCACTGTTCACTGTTTCTAGAAATAATTTCAAATCAATGAGAATATTAGAGATTGTTTAATGAATAACATCTTGGAGAAGTAATTAGCTGAGGTATGCAGGAGGACTTTGGGAAACAAGAACTGACACCTATGTGGTTTGACTGTTATTACTCTTCACACTGTGGCTAGATACAGTTTTTCCAACACTTAATATTTGTGTGTGTGTGTGACTAGCAATAACTTCCGGGATAAAATTCTAACATTCATAGGCTTTTGAGCACAAGTTCATGCTTACTTTTGAGGCCATTTTGCCCATTTAAAAAAATGTTATAATCCTTTCTCAATTTGGGGGATTGTGTATTGATATAATTAGATTTTTTCCTACTTAAAGATCAAACACAAGTTCACCTATACTTATTTTTTTAACTATTATTTTTCCACTTTCCTAATCTTTGTTTTTTAATTAATCATTAGATTGCTTTTTATGTATTAACATTTTCTTTTATTTCAAGAAGTTAACCAGTTGTACAGTGCAATTTATTAAATCCAAATATTATGTCACTATTTTAGAAATTTACCTATAGCATAAATTAATTTTGCCTATTTGTGACTATCCATCTTTCTATTATGTAATTATTTCCTACCTATTATTAAATGTTAATTTAATTTTTCACATTTAAATTATAGACATATTAATATTTAAGGTAAATCTTATCTTTTCTCCATAATTATTATATTTACAAAATGTTTTTAATTCCACTTATTTTTTATGTAATTATGGATATTCTTTTAGTCAATGGTATTTATTTAAATGCTGGAGACATAAGAATATCTTATAATAATTACCTTTCAAGAGAGACAGTCATTTGGTCAAGGAGAAAATTTCTTTTACTAAAATATCAAAGTGGGATAAAAGAAGTTGTACCTTAAATTTGAAAGTGATGTTTTATCATACATATTCTCTGGTTTACATGTTCACTTAGGTGTAGCCAATTGGTTTGATTTGGGTTTTTTTGTCTTTATTTCTCAAACACTTGATTCATGCTCTGATCCTAACATCAGGGTTATAGATCTTGCCTGGTTGAAATAGATGAATCAACATTTAATTGACTCAGTTGCTCATAATATATGCAGTTTGACCTGTGAACATCGAACCTGGAGAAATGCATATTCTGAAATCCTGGGTAATTTCCCTCAAACACATATAGTCATTACTTGAAATACTATGCGTATTCCTATTACACTTTACCAGTTCAGGTATGAAATCTTCTAGAACATTACATCTTTATGTAAATACCAAATGTATACATATATCTGAAATTGAGGGGTTCTGAAATTATTGAGAATAATACTATCTGAAAGTATTTTATTGATTTGGCATGAAAGATCCTTTATCTCTAACATTTGACTCAGATTATCTGATCCTAAATTCTTACCACAATAAAACACATGTTCTCATTCAGATGTATGCTAACCTTGAGCTGGCTGAACTTTGAACTTTGCTGTATATATAAAAACATAACTATATATATAGCAACCAGCTTATACAAATTGATAGATTATTGTTAGCAATTACCCATTTTCATTGTTTCCATCATTTAATGTTATTTTAAAATTCATCAAATCATTTCTTATTTTTTTCCTTCTTCTAGTACTTATCATAAAGTTATAGGATTGTTTGTATATGTCAGGTTACAGAATGTGCATATGGGATTCTAAAAGTTTTATTCAAGAATATTTCATAAAGATGCTTAAAAAACCATATCCCTAAATGAAAAAAATACTTTCTGGTTCATGCTTCAGAAGCACTTTTATTCAAGTTGGCTTAACGAATAGAACTTGAGTGAACATCTGTTTAGACTCAGAGATAAAACAGAAATGGATTTGACTTTCCTTGGGAACGTATATATGCTTTGGTAAAAAAAAATCTAAATAAAATTGCATTGTTATGAGGTTTTTTTCTTCTAAATTATATTTATTTTCTTTCATCAAATTTTTAGAAATATGAAACTTTCACTAATAGAGTTAGTGGCTATTTTATTTGTCTTTTTAAAATACAACCAGAATAAAATAAAATAATAAAATAAAATAAAATAAAATAAAATAAAATAAAATAAAATAAAATAAATAAATAAAATAAAATAAAACCAGAAAGGGCGCCTGGGTGGCTCAGTGGTTGAGCATCTGCCTTTGGCTCAGGTTGTGATCCTGGGGTCTGAGATTGAGTCCCACATCAGGCTTCCCGCAGGGAGTTTGCTTCTCCCTCTGCCTATGTCTCTGCCTCTCTCTGTGTGTCTCTCATGAACAAATAAATAAAATCTTTTAAAAAAAATGCAATGAAAATATCTAAAAATGTCTCATGCCACTGTAAGTTTTTAATAGATATGTTTATTGTGTTTTTTTACCTGTATCATCTATTAACACATAACATAAATTAGGAATATAATCTGAAGGTAATTATAAATCTTATACACAGTTGTGTGTCATTTTTCACATTCAAATATCCATACATATGCTAAAATTACTGACTGACACATAGTCACTTTAATTCCTTGTTAGATATACAGCAAAGATAGAGATAGATAAATAGATAAAGCAAATTTATTACTCAGGGCTTAAGTGAAAACAATGGTATTCTAGTTATCTTCTTTTGTGTGTAAAAATACATTCATCTGACTTACATTTTTGTTTTTAATTTTAAAATAAAAAAAAAGACTTTAATTATTCATGAGAGACACAGAGAGAGGCAGAGACATAGGCAGAAGGAGAAGCAGACTCCCCACAGGGAGCCCATGTGGGACTCCATCCTGGGACTTTGGGATCATGTCCTGAGCCGAAGGCAGACATTCAGCCACTGAGCCACCCTGGTATCCTAGACTTATCCTTCAAAAAAAAAAAACCATAAAAATTTTAATTATTGCACTAACTTTCTACTTTGTTCCTCTCCACCTTCCACCCCCCTCCCCCTTCTACTATATCCACTGGTCATTTGATATTTTGTACATTTTCCCAGTTAATATACTCTGGCAGCATAAATGGAATTTGATGGTCTTAAACTTGATTGTCAGTTATCCAAGTAAGTGTTCATATCTCTTCTGTATGAGTCTGTGCTTGGTATGGGCGATGTTCCAGGATCCATGTTAGGGTTTTCAGGGGAGGGGGGACAGGTAGATGATAGCACTCTGGTAAAAACAGCACTTAAAAGTTCTGAACATTTTCTGAACTATTACCTAAAATCAGTTTATGATTCATCTTTTCTTAAAATTAGAAAGAAAATAATTGTGTTTCATATCATCCATTTAAATATACAAATATATTAGATACAAACTGAGCTGAACATCTTAGCTATTAGCTACCACTCTTGATGAAAATATCCTGGTTTATTAAATCTTAAATTGATATTATTTTTTAAATTTTATTTTATTTTGTTCCTCTGTTTTCCTTTTTTATAGTTTCTTTACTTGAACTCTAAGAATTATTTTCAAGCCTGAGTTTTCTCTTGGCCAGTTCTCCTCCTGATTAATTTTACCTGTTTTAGTACACATTGTATATGAAAATCTGTGTAGATATTTAATTAGTGTGTTTTATTCTGTAGCAAAATACACAACTTCTTATCAGCAAAACCTTGGCTGAGATATTTTTAGTCCTATTTTCTACTCATCAACTCTTCTTGCCCCCTTAGATTGCATCCTGAGACCTGTCATTACTCTATATTTTGTGTTACGCTGTGCCGACTGGAATACTCTATTGTGCCTAGAAACAATAGCTATGTTGACTGGTAGGGATGAAAAAATAATAATTAATTTTTGCTCTAATGTGTACTGGCAGGACAAGTATTTCAACAAACCTGAGTTGTTAATGTGGTAAACACAGAAGACTCTATACAAAGACTTTGTAAAGGTTAACATTGCTACAGTTATGCAAGCACATATTTCCCCTAACAAGATTAGTAATGCCAGCTGCCTGCATTCAAAGAGATAATTTAACTTCAATTTCAGTATTATATGAAACACTGAATAAAAAAACCAATAATAGTTAAATTCAATTGAAATATGTACCATAATTACAAATGAAGAAATTAAAGGATACCTTTATGTTACCTGCTGTGACTATTATAAATGAACAAAATGGAATATTTGAATTTCTATTATGGAGAGCTATTTGCAAAAAATTAAAATAATATTTTATTATAATGTGAAGTTTTTACAAATGTCTTTACCCTGATTTTAATCCTCTTTTACGGTATGTTCTCTTGTTTGTAAATTGTAAGAGACTAAAATTTCATGTTCCTTTATCTAAGCAGTGGCTGTAGTGAATTGACACTCGTTCACCTTCGTCTATCCAAACTTTCTGACCTGTAGAGACTGGGAAGCTAAAGAGCTACATTTCCCAGAACCATGTGAAACTTGAGTTCTCTGCGTTGTTTGGGTTTTGTCAATTCGATGTGCTTGAGAGAAACACGGAAAGCAAAAAATAAAAAAATAAAAAAAGAAGGAGTCTGAGCTATGCATATGGGGTTTTTCTGTTGTTAAGCACCTTCTGGAATTAGCTAATAGGTTAGGGTACCTTTCCAGGACCATGGTTTCCTTTATCAGGACTGTATCCTCTTAACTTTCTTACCATGACCAGCTTCTTGATGGTCTAGTTTCGTGGCAAAGCCACTCAGGATTATTCTGTTAAATGCAGCTTAGTGTCTGTCTTTGTGTGTGTGTGTGTGTGTGTGTGTGTGTGTGTGTCTTTTCAGACTTCACTATAATACTGAAAGTCACTTAGGATTCCATATTTTGTCTTTCTCTTCATAGTAGCAGAGTATATCCTGTGCATTTGAGTTGACTGATGTAATTAATAATATATTTTAAATTTTATTTGCTTATTTCAACTGTTTTTTTTTTAACCAGAGAAACATATTCATTTTTTTGGTAAACCAAAAAAAAGTAGAGATGATCCCATAATAAAAAGTAGAAACTCCTTGGCCCACCACTCCTACTTTTAATCCTAGAGCCAATAATCACTTTTAAATATTTCAGGGTTTGGTTCTTCTTTGCTTATTTCATATCTCTGAGTAATCACAACAGTCTTTTTTTTTTTTAAGATTTTATTTATTTATTCTTAGACACAGAGAGAGAGAGGCAGAGACACAGGCAAAGGGAGAAGCAGGCTCCATGCAGGGAGCCTGATGTGGGACTCGATCCCGGGTCTCCAGGATCACACCCCAGGCTGCAGGCGGCGCCAAACCGCTGCACCACCCAGGCTGCCCTAATCACAACAGTCTTATTGGTCATGTTAGACATTTTCTGTTGACCTTCTGCTAGATGATACTTATACTCCTTCCCACCTCTTCTCTCCGCAACCACCCAATATAGTTATATCACCATTTTTATTCCTTTATTGTGCCTATAACTTTAAATAATATATCTATACTTTTATCCCCTTTCCATCAATTCTAGAAATAGTATTTTGACTTCCCTTTTTGTAAGATGGAGATATATCATCCCTCTACTCCCTGACCTCTCTCTTCTCCCATTTCTACCTTCATCCTTTCTTCCTTCTATAGTTTTAAGTATAACTAGAGTAAACAGCACATTTTCTTTCTCTTAAAAATTTCTGTTGAACCTCAAAGGTTTTTAAGCTTTCTATAAACATATTGAGATTTGGCAATGAAGATTTTGTTTCTCCTGTCGAGTTGTTCATAATTTTATTACATTTTCTCTTGGTCAGTTAATACCTCAACTTTCAAATCAGAAATTCCACTCTAGCATATCCTTTTGCTGAAATTCCTCTATTGCCTTGGTTTTTCATTTGCTGCTTTCTTTATCTTTTCCTCTGCTTTGCATTTTGTGAAACACCAGGAGCTACATAGTACAATACACATAACTAATTACACTTGGCCAAAAAGAATAGGCTAATGATTTGTTCTGTGATTCTCAAACTTTGATAACGTTATTTAGTTTGCAGCAGAATAACCTCAGGGAACAATGTACACAGATTCCTTGCTCCCTTTCCTGGCCAGTAGTTGAAAATTTACAAACCATTCCAGGTTCATTCCAGGTTCACATCCATAAACATACCAGATACTGGGCATAGGACAGGAAGACAAATACTAGGTATTTTATTTCGCTTGGTCACTCCCTTTCACCTAAGTAGTGTGGCCAGTGTTCTAACCCATTATCAGCCTTGTCACTGTGGGCCAAGGAGTGCAAAGGCTGCTTTAGTTTGAAAATACTTGTACTTGCCTTGGATGGGAACTAGCAAAGAACAGGATTAAGAAAGGATTATTCATCTTTACCGTGTTTTTTATACTAAATGAATATGGCAATAGCATGTGAAATATCGTTTTGGCTTTATCATATTCCATTATGCTTTCCATGGAAAGTACTTGAAGATTATGTCTAATGGGTATAGCTTCATAATCAATGTAAAACAATGTATGAACATATTAAACATACTGCAGTTTATGAAATTGAACTTCTGTTTGTAATATTTATGGATACAAAAAAACCTTTTTCTTTAATAAACATGAGAGTTATATTAGTCTTAAATCAGCCAAAAATAAGTCCTAAATATAATGTTGAAGTAAAATGAAAATAAAGTTTCACAGCTCAATGACTAGTTTCTTTTCATTCCCCTGATGAATACAAAAAACCTGTTAGTTAGAGTCAAATCATCTGAAGTGTGCTCAGCTGCATTAAACTCCAGAGGCTTTAGGAGATGTTAAATGTGATTTTGATTTCACCTGCTGACTTTCTGAAGGCAACTTATTATAAGAAACAGTTGATAGTGATATCATGCTGTTGGCACTTGAGCTTTCTGCTGGAGGTTGTAATCCAGTCTTTGCAAGCCTATAATTACTATTTCCTAATAATTCTAGGTTTTCATTGTTGAATCTGGATATGTCTAAAAGGTATTGAGAAGTAATACATAAACAGACACAGTGATGAAATGATAAAAATAATTTTTGCATCAATAATATTAAGATTTGTTTATTTCTGATGAAATGATGGCATGCCATCAGCAGGTTAAGTTTTGTTTGAGGATATTATTGTTATTATTGCTTTTATAGTTACTAAATTTATTAGTCTTTCAACTAGAAAAAAATGTTTTATTCCAACGTTATGAATCTATATATCTCAGTTTTGAGAAAGTAAAAGATAGTGAAATTTTAAATTTAAATATTTGTCCCTAGTTATTCAAGGTAAATATTTTAAAATAGTTTCCTATTAATGGTACTTTGTATGGAAAATATGGAAGCTGTAATATCTATGTAATAGAATGGGAAAAAATATTTTAATTTAATCTAAAAAAATCCTGGTAGAATCATCATTTCTCCTATGAAACATATAGACAATATAAATAATCCACTAAACATGTATATACTCCAAATACAAAGTTGAATTCTGCACATGAAAATATATCATGCAGAGTACCTTTTTTTGTGAAAGAGAATGAAATTTTTTTAAAAAAATCATTTCATTTTAATGTGTTCCAAGCACTGTCCTAGGCACAAGGAATAGAGTTGTGATGAAGACAAAGGGTTTGTTCTTGTAGACCATAAATTCTGATGGGGGAGACAGAAATGAATAAGTGAACAGTTTCATGCTAATAAGATAATGACTCAGATGATGGTTGTCACAGAAGTCATGATGGATGGTAGGCTTTAACAGATGTTTTAAAGATATATTCAATTATAAAGCATGTAGTATACAACTAACAGAAAAATCTCTACTAACTACTAGATTTTGAGCCCAAGACACTGAACTTCTGTGGCCAAATCATTCAGGTACTTAAGATAAACTAACATAATCTAAGAACAGAAAAGGACCTTCATGGTCCACTTGGCTCACTCTATCTATCTATCTATCTATCTATCTATCTATCTATCTATCTATCATCTATCTATCTATCTATTGAGTATCTCTGTCTTTCTATATATATAACTAATGAAATAGCTTAAAAATTAGTCCCAGATTGTATGACTAACTAGCCCCCCAAGTTAGAACTACATACTAGATGTGGGAACCATTAATGTCAATCTTATTAGGTATTAGTAAGCATGAATATGCCAAACCAAAAGGCTGGGGACCTTCCAGGGAGTAATTAAAATATTCAAACACAAGTAATTTTCAGCAACATGATGAATGTACAAAGTCTGATTTATACCTGAGAAAATTTTTGGACTTCATTAAGCAAGACCTTCAGGGTATTGTCAGTTTGGATTTGCACCTGCAGACTAACTTTTGCAACTGTATTGGCACCCCACTACATAATTGGAGAAGAGACTTTTCCAAAGGTATCAATAGATAATAGGATCTCTCAGAGTGGGAGCCTCACATAGTTAATTTATATCAAATTGATTAAAATTTGGTAGGCTGTGTGTGTATATGCATGTATATTCATAAAAAAGGCATTGCAATATTTTTTAAAGAGACAAAGTAAATTCTTGACACTCATGGGCTGTAATGATTTTTATTTTAAGCCCACATCTCAATGATGACATCAAGTAGATTGGATTAAGAAGCATTCTTAAATGCTTGGACATAAGCAAACTCCATGTGGTTACCTTTACAGAGGAAAGAGAGGATAAAGAAATGAACTGGAAACTTGGAATAGAATTCCAGCTGTGATGAAATATGATGTTGTGGAAAGAGCACAGTACTTACAATGCAAAGGTCTGGATTTAAGACTTGCTTTGTTCCTTAGGAGTTATTTTACCTAGGACAAACTACTTAAGCTCATGGACAGTTTTAAAACTATTGTGAGAATCAGAAGAAATAAACTTTACAGCAGGGGTCCTTAATCTGAGAAGCAT
Source organism: Vulpes vulpes (assembly GCF_048418805.1). Lineage (NCBI taxonomy): Eukaryota > Metazoa > Chordata > Mammalia > Carnivora > Canidae > Vulpes > Vulpes vulpes. The sequence goes on along the minus strand of NC_132795.1, from coordinate 9,841,456 downwards.
TGACCTCCGAGACGTATACAATTGGGCAGCAGCAATTCTATGAACCAACTAAAAACAAATCCAAATGTTAAGGGTATGGATTCATTTCTCTCTTCATAGCCTCAGATCCCTACAAAAGCAGAATTATTGCTCCTAAGTGCAATATACTCTTCCCTTTTACCTAACTTTTCCACTTCTTTGCTCATTAGGGGTATTTTTTCATTTATAATTTTTGAAACAGAACATAAGAGATTGCTTAGAATTGTTTATTTTTTCACTTTGTTTTGTTGCCCCACTTTGTCGTGCTTATATTGATATATGTGACACCTGGCACATTTAGGAGTGTGAAAAAACCAAACTAAACTCAAGTTGTCAGTTACTGGATTTGAGAATAATCTGAAAAAGACAATAAATTGACAATGAACTAGAATGTAACTTTAGATTTACATCTTGCAACCTAGTAGATGATATAGTGTATTCCAAATATTGTTTTTAAAATCTGTGAAAAATAGAGAACCTAGGGATGAAATAACTCCTATGAACTTCTTTTATTTATATAGCTAAATTGTTTCATTTTCAGGGTGGGCCTTTCTCTGAATGCAGTTCTGGTGTTATTACTTTGAATGAAAGCAATGTATTTGAAACTGCTGAGAGGAAATTGGATTATTCCACCCAAATATAACATCTACCAAAAGAATATAGAGAAGTTGAAAAAACACTGAATATAGATTATAAATGATATTTACTACTAATAAATATTATATAACATTTAATATTTAAATAGTTTAATACATATATTATGATAAATATATTTAATAACTATACAAATATAATAAATATAAGCAGATTCCCATTTAGGGAATCCCTTTATTTATACCCTTCTGAGATTATATATGTATTATTCTTTACCTGACTCTAGTATTTCAAAAACCTCCATTGTAGACTCATCCTCCTCACCTCCACCAAACATCTTCTTTTAAAAATACCTCGAGCTTCAGATGTTAACAGAGTTGTGGTAACTTCCAGAAGAATTTTTCTTCCTAATATTGAAGTGCTAGGGGAGTTCTGTTTTTGGTGGTGATAGAGGTCTGTGTTAGAAGTTTATGCTTTTGTAGTTGGGGCTGTTACAGAAATAGAGCAAACCTGACATAGAGAGCTATAGATAGGTTTAGGACAGTGGGGTCAGGGAAAGAGAGATGCCAAGCAATGGGGAAATATTATTCAGTAAATGGGAACAAGCCAAAGTCACCTGTGAGTGATTGTAACGTTTGCCTGGAACTAACTTTGGACTGGAGATCATAAGGTAACTTCTGCTTCTTGCTTCAGGTGCTAAGAACTCACTCGGTCTAGTGGCCTTATCACTACATTTCAGCTGCCTTAGGGGCATGTGTGTAATTCTGTATTCAGGGCTGTGAAAACCAAATTGACTTCCACATGGACTTTCACAGAAAGCCGCTCATTGTATGATTTCATTTATACAAATGTCCATAATAGGCAAGTCCACAGAGACACAGTGGAGTTTAGTAGGTGGTAGTGGTGGAGTGGGGTGAGGAGCAGGAATGGTGTGGGAGAATGAGGGTGCTTGCCAACACTATGGGTTTCTTTTTTAGGGGATGGAAATGTTTTAGGGTTAGATAGTAGTGATATTCACAACCTTGTGAATATATCAAAAACCACTGCATTGTCCATGTTTAAATGGAGAATTTATATAAAATATATCTCAATATAAAGAAATCTAGTCCTAGGTTGGGAACTCTGCAGTGATCCCTGTCAAAATCTCAGCTAAGCTGGGGAGAGTTGAGCTGTCAGGTTCAGGCAATTAAAGCAATAAGCCAAAATGAAAGTTAAGCCTTTAATCACTTACACTGCCGTGGAATAAGCAAGAGGATAAAACCAGAGAAAACGCTGACTCCCCCTCTTCCATCTTTCCCCTGTTGACAGTCAGGTGGATCAGTACAGACTTGGGGGTCACCTATCAAGGGAGCCCCAAACAAAAGGCTTCAGCAATTTTATGGACCTCTGCTTGGGGTGGGGGAGTAAGAGGGGGAAGGGCTAGGAGTTGAGAAGTAAAGTACAGGGTACTGAAGTGTGGGGAAGAGTTTTTGTGGCCCCACGTGGCCCCACCCCTCCCAACCCAATCAGGAGTTTAGCACAGCTGCTTCTACAAGACCTCAGCCTAAGGACTCAGATAAAGAGGAAAGAAGATATGTGGCTACAAATGCAAATATTCAAAGAGCATAGCCAGCCTGCTGAGGGATCCTTGACTACTGCTCTGTTCAGAGGCTGCAATGCACTGTGTACCGAGTCTGGTGTGGAGATTGCAGCTTTCTCCTGTGAGGCCCACAGATAAAGCCTTAGTAATTGCCTGTGGTCAGCCCTAAAAAATCGCATGTAAGTTTTTAACTGGGAGGGGAGTCAGACTCCTTAACCTCTGAGTCACCAGTTGTTTTGTGAAGACAGCCAGGCGTATTTTTATCATTTCTTATATTTGCATTAGGTTGCAAGTAGGTTATCATCTCTTTTCAGAGGAAAATAACAACTTTATTATCTTCTAGGTGGTAAATTAATTTATACATTGTGGGCTTTTTACCTTCAACAATTTAAGTTGTTTGAATATGCCTTATATGCTGTATTATCAAAGTATTAGTTTTTTATCATATAACTGTCAATTGATATACAATATATACCCATGCAGTGCATGATGGTATTTTGTAATGACTGCTCTTTTTAGAGTAAGGAATGAAAGTTGGTGAAGTAGATAGGCATATCAAAGAGAAAATTAAGGCAACATTGCACAAAAATTTGATAGAAGATAAAGATTTCTGAATCTTTTAGGTAACTGGAGGCAGAACTCTTAAGGCATTACAGATAGTTGCTTACTTTCTCCATTGGAATAAGTAAAATTAATGTAAATGAAATTAATGCATTATTTTTAGCAATTTACCATGAGTGTGACAGTAACATGGCTGTTAACTGATAAAATGGCAAAGAAGTAACCCCAGTTTCCACCTTCTTTGGGCTTATAAACTAGCAGGGGGTGTATACAAACAGGCAGTTACAATGCTCTGAGAAGGGAAATGAAGTTTGCTAAAGGGATGCACTAAAATAGCAGTTAACTAAGTTTGCAAGGGTGAGAGAGTTGGGCTGCCTTATAAGGGATAGCTACCTGGATAAAGTAAGATCTTATACCCAACTTAAATAATGAACGTAGAAAAGTAAGTAATAAAAAGGAAAGGGCAGCAAATGAAAAGGAAAGAACATGTGCCAGCACCCACAAAGTAGGGTGTTATCTGGGATTTGAACAGAGTGTAATATGGCTTGAACATGGGATATTAGATAAGAGATTGGTGAAAGCAGGAGTTGGAAAAAGAGGTGAAGACTGAATAAAAAGGACTTTCCAATAGATTAGAGAATGATTGAATGTCATTAAACAGGGTGATGACATAATCAGATTTACATTTCACAAAGAGACTTTGTGATGTCAATGCCAAGAATAGATTGGAAATGAGCGAAAACAAAGACAGAAAAGTTAGTTTGAAAGTGCTGGCATTAATTCAGGCAATAGGCTGGTGTTCCAATTTAGGACAGTGGCCATCTCAATAGAAATTGGTATATGGATACAAAAATTAGGTTTTATAATGCATGGGGACAAGTGATTGGATGTGGAAGTCTAGGAAAAGGGTCTAAATTTCTAGTTTGAACAAATAGGTGGACAGTGGTGTAATTTACTCAGGGAACAAAGAAAGAGGGAAAGGCCTAGGAAAATAATAAATTTTAGATATGTTGAATTTATAACATCTTAATATCTATGAGAAATCTGAGTGGAAATATCCAGTAGTCAATTATATGTGTGTGGTGGGGAAGTGGGGAGAAACTTGGGAGAGATCTGAGCTGTAGCTGTAACACAGCCACTAATGATTTTGGAAATCATTAGACTATTCATGGTAAGAAATGTATGGCAATAGACTTGGTTATGCAGGACAAATATACATCAGAGAGGAATACTTACAACAGCAACCAGATGAATAGAAACAGAAGAAAGTGAAGAGGAGACCATAAGATAGAGAATAAGTTAGAAAGCATCAGAGGTAAGAAGGAAGCCAGAAAAGTTGTCATGAAATCCAAAGATGATTACAAGAAGCAAGTAGTCAATGGTATTAGATACAGGCCAGAGGTCAGGTAGGAAAAGGATTGGAAAGAACCAATTTGCTCAGCATCAAGGTCATTGGTAGCCTTGGCAAGAGAACTTTCAGTAAAATCCTGGGACTAAATCCAAATGTCAATGAATTGGACAAGGAGTTAGAGTGAGTAAAGTCGACTCCAAAGAAGTTAAACAGTGAAAGGTTTAGGGATGTATTTGTCAATTTGGGCAAATTGTCATCTTGAGGAGCTCATTCTCCTTTACATCGCAGGAGGCTGTACAAGTCTCCTTCCATTAGAGTGAAGGCTTCCGTAGAAGCTGAATGTGCCATATCCTAATTTCATTTGCAATAGAATGTAGACAGGAGATGCTCAAATAGACTGATTTAAAGGCTGTCGATAAAAAAGAATATCTTTTCTGGCAGTGGCTCTGGTGACAGCAGATGGGGGGGTGTATCAGGGTGAGAACTGAAAGCTGTGGAACCCATTCTCAGTAGCAGTAGCAGAGACAATGGCCGTGGAGTCTTCATCTGTGAGTTATCTGGTATGATTTTGAATATAGTTCTGACTTCATCAGCTCCCTTGGTTTCTGATGGTTTTCCCAGCCTGGCTCTCCAAGGCTTCTCAGAAATCGCGAAATACTCCATATCTTTTAAGTATGTCTTTATCTGTTTAATTAAGTCAGTTTCTCTTGGCTTCCACTTAAGAATTCCAGTTGGTACACAATTTTGAGGGGCAATTATTTACACAAAGTGAAATGCACAGAAGTTAGGTGTACAGTGTGATTGGCTTTGACGGATTTATACAAACAAGTAAACTCTATGAAAGCAGAACAATTCTACCAAACCATAAAGTACACCCTATTGACCAACCCCCCCCCCCAACCTTGCCCACTGCAACTAGGATCTGATTTGTATTAGCATACATTTGCCAATTCTAAAACTTCATATAAATAGAAGCATACCACATTTATTCTGTGTCTGGCTTCTTTGACTCAGCATAAAGTTTTGAAAATTAATCCTCATTATTGCTTTTATCAGAGCTCTGTGTCTTTTTTATGAAGTTTCATTTCAATATATGAATATAGCACAGTTTATTAATTCATATACCTATTGATAGACAACTGTGCTGTTTCCAGTTTGACATTATTATGAATAAAACTCCTGTGAACATTCTCATACATTTTAAAAATTATTTGAGGTTTTCGTTTTTATAGACATGTTGTCATTTCCTTTGGATATTTATGGAATTGCTGAAGGGCACCTGGGTGGCTCAGTTGGTGAAGTGTCTGACTTGATTTTGGTTCAGGTCATAAAATCAAGCCCTGCCTCAAGCTTGGGGCTTGAGTTCCACGCTGGTGTGTGGAGCCTGCTTAAGATTCTCTCTAACCTTCTCCCTTTGCTCCTCCCGAAACCCCACTCCCCCTAAAAGAAAAAGAAAAATGAAGTGAAATTGCTGAGCATCAGGGTAGATCTTTGTTTAACTTTTAAAGAAACTGAGAAGCAGTTTTTTAAGCTTGTAAGATTTTTTATTCCCATAAGTATGGTTGAAAGATCCAGTTGCCCCACATCCTTGAAAACATTTGCAATGGTCAGTTTCGTTAATTTTAGCTTTTGTTGTGGGTATGAATTGGAAACTCATTGTAGTTCCAATTTGCATTTAAGTGACGGTTAATAATGACACTTGTTAAAAAAAAAATAAAAAAAAAATAAAATAAAAATAATGACACTTGTTCATGTGCTTATTTGGTATTCATTCATCTATTTTTTAAATAAATTTTTTTTATTGGTGTTCAATTTACCAACATACAGAATAACACCCAGTGCTCATCCCGTCAATTGCCCCCCTCAGTGCCCATCACCCATTCACCCCCACCCCCTGCCCTCCTCCCCTTCCACCACCCCTAGTTCGTTTCCCAGAGTTAGGAGTCTTTAGGTTCTGTCTCCCTTTCTGATATTTCCCACACATTTCTTCTCCCTTCCTTTATATTCCCTTTCACTATTATTTATATTCCCCAAATGAATGAGAACATACAATGTTTGTCCTTCTCCGATTGACTTACTTCACTCAGCATAATACCCTCCAGTTCCATCCACGTTGAAGCAAATGGTGGGTACTTGTCGTTTCTAATTGCTGAGGAATATTCCATTGTATACATAAACCACATCTTCTTTATCCATTCATCTTTTGATGGACACCGAGTCTCCTTCCACAGTTTGGCTATTGTGGACATTGCTGCTAGAAACATCGGGGTGCAGGTGTCCCAGCATTTCATTGCATCTGAATCTTTGGGGTAAATCCCCAACAGTGCAATTGCTGGGTCATAGGTCAGGTCTATTTTTAACTCTTTGAGGAACCTCCACACAGTTTTCCAGAGTGGCTACACCAGTTCACATTCCCACCAACAGTGCAAGAGGGTTCCCCTTTCTCCACATCCTCTCCAATATTTGTGGTTTCCTGCCTTGTTAATTTTCCCTATTTCCCCATTTCCCCAGTGTGAGGTGGTATATCATTGTGGTTTTGATTTGCATTTCCCTGATGGCAAGTGATGCAGAGCATTTTCTCATGTGCATGTTGGCCATGTCTATGTCTTCCTCTGTGAGATTTCTCTTCATGTCTTTTGCCCATTTCATGATTGGATTGTTTCGTTGGTGTTGAGTTTAATAAGTTCTTTATAGATCTTGGAAACTAGCCCTTTATCTGATACGTCATTTGCAAAAATCTTCTCCCATTCTGTAGGTTGTCTTTTAGTTTTGTTGACTGTATCCTTTGCTGTGCAAAAGCTTCTTGTCTTGATGAAGTCCCAGTAGTTCATTTTTGCTTTTGTTTCTTTTGCCTTCGTGGATGTATCTTGCAAGAAGTTACCGTGGCCGAGTTCAAAAAGGGTGTTGCCTGTGTTCTCCTCTAGGATTTTGATGGAATCTTGTCTCACATTTAGATCTCTCATCCATTTTGAGTTTATCTTTGTGTATGGTGAAACAGAGTGGTCCAGTTTCATTCTTCTGCATGTGGATGTCCAATTTTCCCAGCACCATTTATTGAAGAGACTGTCTTTCTTCCAGTGGATAGTCTTTCCTCCTTTATCGAATATTAGTTGACCATAAAGTTCAGGGTCCACTTCTGGGTTCTCTATTCTGTTTATTGATCTATGTGTCTGTTTTTGTGCCAGTACCACACTGTCTTGATGACCACAGCTTTGTAGTACAACCTGAAATCTGGCATTGTGATGCCCCCAGATATGGTTTTCTTTTTTAAAATTCCCCTGGCTATTCGGGGTCTTTTCTGATTCCACACAAATCTTAAAATAATTTGTTCTAACTCTCTGAAGAAAGTCCATGGTATTTTGATAGGGATTGCATTAAACGTGTACATTGCCCTGGGTAACATTGACATTTTCACAATATTAATTCTGCCAATCTATGAGCATGGAATATTTTTCCATCTCTTTGTGTCTTCCTCAATTTCCTTCAGAAGTGTTCTGTAGTTTTTAGGGTATAGATCTTTTACCTCTTTGGTTAGGTTTATTCCTAGGTATCTTATGATTTTGGGTGCAATTGTAAATGGGATTGATTCCTTAATTTCTCTTTCTTCAGTCTCATTGTTAGTGTATGAAATGCCACTGACTTCTGGGCATTGATTTTTGTATCCTGCCACGCTACCAAATTGATGTATGAGTTCTAGCAATCTTGGGGTGAAGGCCTTTGGGTTTTCTATGTAGAGTATCATGTCATTGGTGAAGAGGGAGAGTTTGACTTCTTCTTTGCCAACTTGAATGCCTTTAATGTCTTTTTGTTGTCTGATTGCTGAGGCGAGGACTTCCAGTACTATGTTGAATAGCAGTGGTGACAGTGGACATCCCTGTCTTGTTCCTGATCTTAGGGGAAAGGCTCCCAGTGCTTCCCCATTGAGAATGATATTTGCTGTGGGCTTTTCGTAGATGGCTTTTAAGATGTCGAGGAATGTTCCCTCTATCCCTACACTGAAGAGTTTTGATCAGGAATGGATGCTGCATTTTGTCAAATGCTTTCTCTACATCTAATGAGAGAATCATATGCTTCTTGGTTTTTCTCTTGTTGATATGATGAATCACATTGATTGTTTTACGAGTGTTGAACCAGCCTTGTGTCCCAGGAATAAATCCTACTTGGTCATGGTGAATAGTTTTCTTAATGTATTATTGGATCCAATTGGCTAGTATCTTGTTGAGAATTTTTGCATCCATGTTCATCAGGGATATTGGTGGGGTCTTTTCTGGTTTTGGAATTAAGGTGATGCTGGCTTCATAGAACAAATTTGGAAGTACTCCATCTCTTTCTATCTTTCCAAACAGCTTTAGTAGAATAGGTATGATTTCTTTAAACGTTTGATAGAATTCCCCTGGGAAGCCATCTGGCCCCCGACTCTTGTGTCTTGGGAGGTTTTTGATGACTGCTTCAATTTCCTCCCTGGTTATTGGCCTGTTCGGGCTTTCTATTTCTTCCTGTTCCAGTTTTGGTAGTTTGTGGCTTTCCAGGAATGCGTCCATTTCTTCTAGATTGCCTAATTTATTGGCATATAACTGTTCATAATATGTTTTTAAAATCGTTTGTATTTCCTTGGTGTTGGTAGTGATCTCTCCTTTCTCATTCATGATTTTATTAATTTGAGTCTTCTCTCTCTTCTTTTTAATAAGTTTGGCTAATGGTTTATCTATCTTATTAATTCTTTCAAAGAACCAACTCCTGGTTTTGTTGATCTGTTCCACAGTTCTTCTGGTCTTGATTTCATTGAGTTCTGCTCGAATCTTAATTAACTCTCTTCTTCTGCTGGGTGTAGAGTCTAATTGCTGTTTTTTCTCTAGCTCCTTTATGTGTAAGGTTAGCTTTTGTATGTGACTTCTTTCCAGTTTTTGAATGGATGGTTGTATTGCATATTTCCCCCTTAGGACTGCTTTTGCTGCATCCCAAAGATTTTGAATGGTTGTATCTTCATTCTCATTAATTTCCATGAATCTTTTTAATTCTTCCTTAATTTCCTGGTTGATCCTTTCATCTTTTAGCAGGACGGTCCTTAACCTCCATGTGTTTGAGGTCCTTCCAAACTTCTTGTTGTGATTTAGTTCTAATTTCAAGGCATTATGGTCTGAGAATATGCAGGGGATGATCCCAATCTTTTGGTATCGGTTCAGATCCGATTTGTGACCCAGTATGTGGTCTATTCTGGAGAAAGTTCCATGTGCACTTGAGAAAAATGTGTATTCAGTTGAGTTTGGATGTAAAGTTCTGTAGATATCTATGAAATCCATCTGGTCCAGTGTATCATTTAAAGCTCTTGTTTCTTTGGAGATGTGCTTAGAAGACCTATCGAGGGTAGAAAGAGCTAGATTGAAGTCACCAAGTATAAGTGTATTATTATCAAAGTATTTCTTCAGTTTGGTTATTAATTGGTTTAAATATTTGGCAGCTCCCACATTCGGGGCATATATATTGAGGATTGTTAAGTCATCTTGTTGGATAGATCCTTTAAGTATGATATAGTGTCCCTCTTCATCTCTCACTACAATCTTTGGGGTAAATTTTAGTTTATCTGATATAAGGATGGCTACCCCTGCTTTCTTTTGAGGACCATTTGAATGGTAAATGGTTCTCCAGCCTTTTATTTTGAGGCTGTAGGTGTCCTTCTGTCTAAAATGAGTCTCTTGTAGACAGCAAATAGATGGGTCCTGCTTTTTTATCCAGTCTGAAACCCTGCACCTTTTGATGGGGCCATTAAGCCCGTTCACGTTCAGAGTTACTATTGACAGATATGAGTTTAGTGTCATCATGGTATCTATTCAGTCCTTGTTTTTGTGGATTGTTCCACTGAAGTTATTCTTAAAGGGGAATTTTAAGAGTCCCCCTTAAAATTTCTTGCAGAGCTGGTTTGGAAGTCACACATTCTTTCAGTTCCTGCCTGTCTTGGAAGCTCTTTATCTCTCCTTCCATTCTGAATGAGAGCCTTGCTGGATAAAGTATTCTTGGTTGCATGTTCTTCTCATTTAGGACCCTGAATATATCCTGCCAGCCCTTTCTGGCCTGCCAGGTCTCTGTGGAGAGGTCTGCTGTTACCCTAATACTACTCCCCATAAAAGTCAGGGATTTCTTGTCTCTTGCTGCTTTAAGGATCTTCTCTTTATCTTTGGAATTTGCAAGCTTAACTATTAGATGTCGAGGTGTTGAACGGTTTTTATTGATTTTAGGGGGGAATCTCTCTATTTCCTGTATCTGAATGCCTGTTTCCCTTCCCAGATTAGCAACGTTTTCAGCTAGGATTTGTTCAAATACATATTCTGGCCCTCTGTCCTTTTTGGTGCCCTCGGGAACCCCAATTAAACGTAGGTTTTTCTTCCTCAGGCTTGTGGTTTATTTCCCTTAATCTGTCTTCATGGTCTTTTAATTGTCTGTCTCTTTTTTCCTCAGTTTCCCTCTTTGCCATCAACTTGTCTTCTATGTCACTCACTCGTTCCTCCACCACGTTAACCCTCGTCGTTAGGACTTCTAGTTTGGATTGCATCGCATTCAATTGATTTTTAATTTCTGCCTGATTGGATCTAAATTCTGCAGTCATGAAGTCTCTTGAGTCCTTTATGCTTTTTTCTAGAGCCACCAGTAGCTGTATAATAGTGCTTCTGAATTGGCTTTCTGACATTGAATTGTAATCCAGATTTTGTAACTCTTTGGGAGAGAGGACTGTCTCTGATTCTTTCTTTTGAGGTGAGGTTTTCCTTCTAGTCATTTTGCTCAGTGCAGAGTGGTCAAAAATAAGTTGTATTGGGAAAAGGAGAAAGAGAGAGAGAAGGAAAGAAAGAAAAAGAAAAAAGAAAAAAGGAAGAAAAAAAGGAAAAAAGAAGAAAAAGAGAAAGAAAAAGAAAGAATGAAAAAAGGGTGGGGGAAGCAATCAGAAATCAAAAAGAAAAAAAAAAAAACACGGGGGAGTATCTTCCGATTCTGTATACTCTTAAGTCCCTTGACTTCCCCTGGAACTGGTCCATCCAGCTGGTTTTCTGGGGGAGGGGCCTGTTGTGCTGATTCTCATGTGTTAGCACTTGGGGGAGCTGCTCTGCCCCTGCCTGGTGCAGGGCTCAGTGCGGGTTGTTTACCCCGTGAGGCCCCAGGAGGAACAACCGCAGTGGCGGGGCCAGCTCTGCAGCCCTGGAGTCAGCCCCTGCAGTAACTCCGGGGCTCTCCGTCTGCAGGGCCTGGAGGTTCCCGGGCGGGGCCGCTGATCTGCTCAGCTCGGGGCAGGGGCGTCCTTGCTGTCCTGGGCCCTCCCGGCCTCTGCCTGTCCCGGGGGGAGGCCGGATCCTGGGCTGTGTCCCGGCGCCCTGTGCTCCGGGGCCTGCGCTGTTGGATTCGCTCCCGCCCCGCAGCCCCCTCCGCGGAGCCGCCGCCCGAGCCCCTCCGAGCTGCTCCGGGTCCCGCCGTGCGCGCTGCAGCCCTTAGGGAGCTCGGCGTATATCCCGGGGCGCAGGTGCCTGTTAGTGTCCCCAGGAGCTCAGGGGCATCCCTGCCCTCCTGGGTCCTGCTCCACCTCCCTGTGGGCCCCTTTCCCCCGGGAAGGTCGGTGCAGCTCCTGCTCCTCCGGGTCGGGGCTCTCGTGTCCTGGGGACACTCGCCCCGGCCTCAGCCCGGCTCCTCGCGGGGCCCCTCCCCCTTGGAGGCCTTTTGTGTCTTTATTTCTTTTTCCCCGTCTTTCTACCTTGATAGAAGCAGGAACTCTTCTCACTGTAGCATTCCAGCTGGTCTCTCTCTAAATCTCAGGCCGAATTCGTAGATTTTCAGGATGATTTGAAGGTTATCTAGGTAATTTGTTGGGGACAGGTGATTTGGGGACCCTACTCTTCCACCATCTTGCCCCTCCTCCCATTCATCTATTTTTAATAAAAGATCTGTTAATAACTTTGCTTTTTTTTTTTTTTTTACAAAAATGTAGTTTATCCTTTTATTTTTGAGTTGCAAGAAGTTTTTAACATATTCTAGATACAAATGATTTGTCAGAAATATGCATTTAAATATTTTCTTTCAGTTTTGGGGATGTCTTTTAACATTGCTAACATTGCCATTTGAGGAGCAAATGTTTTTATTTTTGATGAAATCCAATTTATCATTTTTACCTCCGCAGTTACTACATTTTATATCTTACATAGCAGATAGTTCCCCAACCTGAGATCACAAAGATTTTCTCCTGTGTTTTTGCGTAGAAGTTTTATATTTTTTAGCTTTAATGTTTAGGTTTGTGTTTCATTTCAAATTCATTTTGTGTTTCAAGTAAAAAGTGAGACTCATATTTTTTCCATATGGAAAACAAAAGTTCAGTTGTTCTAGCACTGGGAAAGACTTTCCCTCATTGGACTGTTTGAATAGTTTTGTTGGAAACCATTTGACTATATGCACAGAACTATTTCTGGTCCATTTGATATGTTAGTTTGTCCTTTTAACCAAGACCCCCATTTCTAATTTGTGTAGCTTTTATAGTAAGTGTTGATGTTTCCTAGATTAAATCCTCCATTTTTTCCTTCTTTTCAAAATTGTTTTGACTATTCTAGGACTTTTCGGTTTCTATTAAGTAAAAAAAAAAAAAAAAAAAAAAAAAAAACTACTGGCACTTTGATTAGGATTGAGATGAGGAAAGTTGACATCTTAGAAATATGTCTTATAATTCATGAACATGATGTGTATTAACATTTATTTTTTGAGGTCTTTTTGAATTCTTCTCAGTAGTTTCCATAGTTTCATTGTGTTGGTTTTGCATATCTATCATTAAATTTATGCTTATTAATTTTTTGATGCTCTTTTTTGGATTAAATTTTTCATTTTACTTTTTCAGTTGTTTGTTGGCAGTATGTAGAAATACGCTGACCTTAGTTGTTGACTTTGTTTAAAGTTGTGATAAACTTTTCATTAATTTCAAATCTGGAGGATAATTTCTCAGAATGTCCTATGTATATGTTGTCCTCTACAAATGTAGGCAGCTTTATCTTTTTCTTTCAAATATTTATGACTTTGTTTCTTTTTTCTTGACTTTCTGCTTTGGCTAAAAACTCCAGGACTATCTTTAAAATAAGAATTATATTGAATATGTCATATGCTTCCTCTTCAACTTCTGCAGTGATCATATAAAATCACCTTGTTGTTTTAGTTAAATGAATTGCAATGATTTTCATGTGAAAAACTAAGCTTTCATTAGTAGATAACTTCACATACTCATGATGTATATATTATACTTTTTATATTGCTGGATTTAATTTACTAATATTCTGCTAAGATTTTTGTCTTGCAGTTCCAGAACCTAGAGGGCTGAAATCAATGTTATCAGGGCCATACCCTTTGAAACCTGGCAAGGAATCCTCCCTTGCCTTCTGTAGCATTTTATGGTTTGCCAAAATTTTTTGAAGTTCCTTAACTTATTGATGTGATGTGTCATTCCAGTCCTCTGTCTTCCTATGTCATTTTCTCTGTTTCTGTCTCTGTGTGGCCATCTTCTTAAACAGAGTCATGTTGGGCTAGGAGTTTATGCTACTCAGTATGATTTCATATTAATGATGACAGTTCCATTTTCTGGCTTATTCTCCTGTGCTATCATTTAAAAATGAAATACCAGATATTTTGTGTAAAAGAACAGTAGGTAGTTAAATAAATAACACTTATCTCCAGAAAAGGTTATGGCTCACCTTACTTGGGGTCACTACGGTGATAGGCTGAGTCAGTTTAGTCTGTATTTGATCTGGAGCTGGCTTCGTTGAGACTTTCATTGGATTCGCTACTCCTCTGACTCTGATTTTTGTTCATGAGATTCACATCAGCAGAATTGCAAGTTTTTATTTGGTGTGTGCATGAGATATAAATTGCTAGATGGTTTTTCTAATGTCTTCTGACCATCCCCCAGTGTTAGTAGGCTCAATACAACTATACCTTGGAATAGGGGATCCCTGGGTGGCTGCCTTTGGCCCAGGGCGCAATCTTGGAGTCTCGGGATCGAGTCCCACGTCGGGCTCCCAGCATGGAGCCTGCTTCTCCCTCCTCCTGTGTCTCTCTCTCCCTCTCTCTCTCTCTCTCTCTCTCTCTCTCTCTATCATAAATAAATAGATCTTTAAAAAAAAACTGTACCTTGGAATAGATCTCTCTCCGAAATCCTGCCTTTTCCCCAAATTTTCTTATGAAAGCCTATAGAAAAGAATCTGTGAGTGTATTTGGATTCTCCTTGTTCAACTGTTTTATTCTTGTCCACATTTTAAACTTTCTCCTCTTTGTACTACTCTGCTAAGGATAAAAGTACACAAGTCTCTTCACTTCTAGATTGGACTCCTTACATTTTGGACTCTAGCATATTAATTTTCTTTGCATCCTAGGTTCTCTGATGGGCTTTATAAATCATAATTTTTGTATGTCATATTTTCATATTATTGGTATTGGGTTGAAGTATTCTTACAACTTCCTATGTCTTTGGATGTAGAAGTAATTTTTTAAAGACCTTTTGAAAAATTCACCTTTGCCTTAATTTATTAAGAGGAAACTGCATTTTTTTTTGGTTCAGACCTGGGCATATCATCACAGCTAATAAACACCAACGACAAACCATCAGTCAAATTTTCATAGTTGAGGACTATTAGTAAACTTCCAATAAATTAGTCCAAAATAGTTATGTTAGCTGCTTTCTTCCCATTGCCAAATTAGTGTAAATGTAAACTAGATAAACAAGGCATTATAACTTATTTTGGGTGTAGTTATGTATAATGCAAGTACCATCATCCAAGATAATCAGTTTATTTACATCAAAGATGTCTACATCCCAATCCCTGGAGCCTAGGAGTATGTTATCTTACATAGCAAAAGATTTTTTGCAGATGAGATTCAGTTTAAGAGCCTTCATTTAGGGAGATTATTTTGTATGATCTGATGGGTCCGATCTATTTATATGATTCCTTGAAAGTAGAGAAATTTTTCCTGCTGCTGATAAAGGAAAATGATACTAAATAAGAATGGTCAGAAAAATGCAACATTGCTGGGTTTAAAAGTGGAGATCAACAGGCAACCAATAGACGCTGGAAGAAGCAAGGAAGTAGATTCTTCCCTAGGGCCTCCAGAAAGAAATGTAGCTCCGTGACCCCTCGATTGTTGTTCATGAGATTCACATCAGACTTCTAACCTACATAAGATAATTAGCTTGTGTAGTTTTAAGGCACTACATTTGTGGCAATTTGCTATAGCAGCAATAGAAAATGAATATAGGGCTAGAACAAAATATTTGCGTATCTATTTTTGAAAATTGTAGAGGTAAAATGATAAAAAGTCTTTTATTGTTATTCTATCTTTCATTGCCAAGAGATTAAGACAAGAAAGAAATGAGAACACTGGAAGAAGTGTTAACATTTTTGTATTAAGTTTAAAGGCTACAGTAGAGAAACACATATATTTTAAATCTGAAGACTCCTAAAGAAAGGAGATATTCTAACATATCCCTTCTTTTTCCAACATTCAGTGGCCCTCCAAATCACATTATTCTTCATATGTGACTTATAAATGTTCCAAATAATATCCATACCATAGTCTTAATGAAACATCAGTTTTTCAAAATGATTTATTTTTAAAGGACTTATATAGTAATGGAGAAGAAGTGAATTTGGGATTGTGTAAGATGCAGAAAAGAAGCAAAACAAAAGCAACTGGTTTAATTTTAGAAAGGTATCAAACTTGTTAATAAAACCTCATTGGAAAAAAAAAAAACCTCATTGGTTTGTTGCTTCATTATTGAGAATATTATACCATGTTTTATTTTTGCATTTTTACTATTTGAAAAATATTTCCAAAGGACAGTTCTATTTTTCCTGCTAAAAAACTTTTCAAACACTGTGCTAAGCACAAATATTCCAGTGGTTCTCCAGCAAGTGGCCATTTTTAAAGCATAATTTAATTGTACTCCAATTATACCTAATTCAATTGCACTCCAAGTTTTCTACAACCAATCCAATTGCACTTTAAAATGTCATCTTCCCGAAGAGCAAAGCATCAGAATCCTTGAAAAATATAGCTTTTTAGTTTTGCTCTTGAAGTTATAATAAATTTCCTGGCAAAGCTGCTGGCTATACCAAAATACTCTATATATCACTTGTACAATCCACTTATTGATGAGTTGTGATAAAAAATTGAAATAGGATGATTGTTAACACTGATATTAAAGTTTTATGCTTTTAAATATCCTGATACTGAATGAGAATTGAATAGATACCCGTATTATCAGCTCACATGATTACTGTCATTTCCAGAAGGTGCTTAAAGTCTTCAATCAGAGTCTGATTTTTTAGCTTAAAGTATATAATTAGCTACAGTTAAAATAAGAAAGTCACTGCTAAGACTTTTTTTTTTGACATTGATTATGTTGAGAAGTAGTACCTGAGTTTCTGACAGTGAGGAGATATTAAGGAGGGAAATAACCTTAAAAATAGATTCAATGGGGCAGGCTTGTGGCTCAGGGGTTTAGCGCCGCCTTCAGCCCAGTGCCAGATCCTAGAGACCCGGGATCAAGTCCCACATGGGGCTCCCTGCATGGAACCTGCTTCTCCCTCTGCCTGTGTCTCTGCCCCTCTCTCCCTCTCTGTGGTCTGTCATGAATAAATAAATAAAATCTTAAAAAAAAAAAGACTCAATGAGGTCAGATGATCTTTGATTATTTATGATAGAGGCAATCATCTTTATTCCTTTCACTTCCCAAGGCAGTATGCAGTATGCTCTGCAACTGACCTTCTCAGCCTCTATCTTCATTACTGTACATCTGTACTCTATCTTCATCTGCTCCAATAACTATACCCTAGGTTTGTCATGGCTCTTAATAACCAATCTTCGACCATAGGATACCAGCTCGCTAACTTATTATTACACATATTTCCTTTTCCTCAATTATACCTTTTTTTCATATCTTCTCTTTGGTTCCTACCTAAATTTATGTCTCATCACTTTAACCTCTGCCACTATCTTCACTTTGTGGCCCCATTGACTCAACTGCATTGATCTAGCTGTCTACCAAGTAGTTCTTCTTATGTAACTGGAAAGGCAAGAATTAATATTAATTAATGGTTTACAGTGTCATATCCACAGTGTTTCTCAGCAAGCCTTCTTTGTCCTCTTAGTCATTTTCCATATTCTCTGTCCAGTAAATTTCAAAACATGTCTGTTCTCCATAACTAATTACACAGCCACCTTATGTCATTTTACTCTCATCCCATCAATTTACATACTTCTTTCCAAACAACATGAAAATCATCTTAAGTGAATGTAATCAACATACCACTCAAACTAAATGTCTCCATCTATTTAAACTTTGCTTTCCCCCCAACTCTCCTAGTTTTTCCCCCCACAATATAAGAGGTGCTGTCTTTTCTACTTCATGTTTTTCAAGGACCTTACTGCACCATTTCTGTCTTTTTATGCTACATCTAAAACTTCCTTCTTCACGCAATCTCTCAATTTTTACAACATATGTTTACTTATTCCATATTAGAAGGCAAGAGCAATAGTAATACACTCAAAGCAAATCTTCCCTCAAATCCACATTTCATATTCAGGCATTTATCATTTAGTATGGTGTTAGGTGCAAATTGTAATAAATCTGACTTAAAATAGACAAAACAATAAGAAACTTTTAGGTCACATAATATTTCTAGCCAATTAGGATTCCAGTTCTATTCTTGTGATTTGTTCAGTTCTGCTCTATTTCATTTGTTGGCTTTGTTCTTCAAGGTTAAAAGATGGCAGGTATTCACAACTAAGGCAACATCTAACTTGTTAATGTGCAGAGGGAGGGAGGGAAATAAACTGTCTCCTCCAATTAGGAAATAAAAATTATTCCCTGAATGGGTCATCTGCCTTACACCAGAATAACTGAACTAATCACTGCCAAGAGAGATGAATTTGCTATGATTGGCTTAGTCTACTCAGGTTTTTTTTTTTTTTTTTTTTTTTGGTCTGGAGCTCAAAGTGGGGTTAATTTCTCAAGTCCTAAAGATATGTAACAGAATATAGATACTTAAAAAATATATGTTTATATGAATGTGTGTCTCCCATCCCCCTAATACAGAGGAAAGGAAGATGCTGGAAAGGTCAACAAGAAACAAAGAGAATACAATGAACTCAAATGTATCAAGGTGATTGCACAGAAAGGTACAGATCTAGGATCCTATGAATATTCAAATCAAATTTCTAATGTACTACTTGAAACAACATTCTAGGCACGCTGGCTCCTGTTTCTTTACTCAGTCGTCTGAGGGACTTTGCCTGAGTTGGCTTTGGGTTACTGGATTTGGGAGCTATTTGTGAATTTCGCGCCCTTTGAGCGTTATATCTATATTTGGCTTGGCTTTAGCTGTTGTTCAGCTACCTTTAGGGCCCTTGCCCACCCTGCCTCCCACCTACCCCAAACTTTTGATGAGAGGCTTTTTTTATATGTGTCACATAATGTTTCCACCAAATCCAAATTGGCCTACCCATAGGGATATCTTTTGAGAGGTCTTTAGTTTTTCTGATTCTTAGGCCTCTGCCCATTTTTCTCTGTTTAATGTGCATAAAATATTCATATGTCCTTGATATTTAATGTGTCCTCTCCTCTTAAGCAATTATACCTTTTTCTTCTCTTACTCTTGACTATTTTCTAGACCTAATATTTATTCAGCCATGTAGCATCTGATTTTGGGTTCAAACAGAATTTTCCTAAATCTGCTCCCTTGCTGAGATAGATCCAAACTATTTAATTATTCTTTGGAAAATCTCAGATATCTTGGGAATGCCTGTTGAATTTCAGAACTGAGAGAAAGCATTTGCTTCTTTGTGAATTTACAGTGAAGAATAATTTATATACTGTTACGTTATTTCTTTTCTAACTCATGTGCTGAAGCTTAATAATTGTATTTACTTTCCTTAAAGATGACCACCATATTCTATTCTCTCCAAGAAATAGACTTATAATACCTAACAGTTTATACTTAGGCAATCATGGATTCCAAAACAAGTTAATGATTATACACGTAAGAGTAAAGGGTGGTTTGCCCCCAATCAATGAGTCATTATCTGCCAATATATATCATGTTCAATATGATACTAATTGTAACCCACCTAAATATAGGCATTTTTGTTCCTGGTTGAATACCTATCTCAAGACATTGTCATTCTAAAAAACACAAATAATGTAGGCTTCTGCAGAATTGCCTCTTGCAGAGGTGACAACAGCAGTGAAATTGTATGCATTGGGTAACACTCAGCAAAATTTAAGGATCCTCCTTTAGATCTGGCTTCCCCCTGGATTTCCCCATCACTCAAGTCTTCTATCTCAAGAGTTTACATATCCCTTCTTTGGTGACTCCCATTTCCTCATGCAAAGCAATCTGTTAGCCTTTATCTAAGACTTTTCCCTTATGGGGAGGGGAAAAACTATTGAGGACTTTTATGTAATTTTTTGTCCTTATCACTGAGAAATAATTTTCTTCTGACAAATAGTATTAATGGATATAAGACATTGCTTTAGTTTAATAATCAAAAAAAAAAATAGAAGCAAGAACTTGGTGCCCCCTCTTCTGACTCTATTCTTTTATCACCTATTATCTAGAGTTTTTATTCTCCTAACTCCTTCCCTGTCCATACCTTCCCATGGAGGAAATGGATACCTTCCTTCATATCTCAAATGATTAAAACATCATAACATGACTCGTGTTCATGCAATATTTAAATCCAAACAGAAGGCAATATTTTATATTTGAGAAGAAATTTTAATTTCAGACTTTCAGACATCAACCCTGCAACTGGAAAGGGATTGTTTGAGGTGGGTAAAATTTTCAGAACTTTTAAAATCATATGTTCAACTTTTCATTTGTAATTTGGTTGGTCATGAGGAAAACTATTCTTGAATTTGTTTATTGGAGAGCTTTTCCCTCCTGAGAATGTCTTTTTTGTAGTATCAAGGTCAAAATAAACCATGGAATAACAAAATTTAGTAAAAAATTAGATTACGATTTAAAATCTCTAAAATCTCTTTGATAAATAATTCCATAGTGCATTTTATGACTAGAGGGAAAAAAAAGAGCTAACAGAGCCATGTTTTCTCTACCAATAAGTACCTCCTCTGTGTTTTCACCTCTTCAGAGGCTAATAAGACTGTCAAATTGATGGAAAGCTTCCCGCTTACTAAATTATAGCACCTCAATTTACATTAGTGTAATATGTGCCAAAAATGAAATACTATCTCATTTCAAAGTCTGTGAATTTATTTTATTACTTATAGTTGATTTTCCTAGTACTATAAGCTATAATAGTTTCTCTTTAGGGTTTTTTTTTTTAAGAAAGAAAGAAAGGGAGAAAGAAGACAGGGAAGGAGGAAAGAGGAGAAGGAAAGAAGAAGGAATGGAGGGTGGAAGAAATCAAAGAAGGAAGGAAAGTCACTTGTGAGCATTAGTGTTCTTCCCAACATGTTACATGACTAGTAAAATAAGATCTATTTTTGTCTTCCTTTAAGTTGATTTAAGTTACCCTGTTGCTTTTAGTTTCTCTTTGTTTGCAATGCCACAAGTTATCTTGACAAAAACATTAAAACTGAACAGTAATATGAAAGATCACAAAGGGACTTCTATGTCACCTCCAGTGTGATCTCATTTATGTGAGATGATCTGTGTGCTGAGATTTAATTTTGAAAGTGGAAAGCAAATCTGAGTCATAAATAAAATGTCCTGGAGATGGAAAAATAGAAATGTGGAGATACCTTATTCAAAAGAGAGACTATCATCCATGTCCCTATGGGAACATAGGGAAATCTCAAAAGGAAACTGAGCATTTAATACCATGCAGTGTGGTACTTAATCAGAATGCATCAAAGAGGAATTATACATTCCCCATGTAACAACTTAAAAGGAATGCATCACTATCTCTAAAAGAATACTTTGGGGCACCTGGGTGGCTCAGTTGGTTGAGCATCTGACTCTTCATTTTGGCTTAAGTTTTGATCCCAGGGTTGTGAGATCAAGCCCCACATCAGACTCCACAGTCTGCTTGAGATTGTCCCTCTCCCTCTGCTCCTCTCCTCCTTTAAAATAAATAAATCTTTAAAAAATTAAAAAAAAAACACAAATAATAGAACACTCTGTCCTATGCTGATCCATAATTCTTGTCAAAAAGAAAACCCAAAACCATGCATTGGTAAAAAGATACTGAAGATAATGGAATTAAAGAGTGAAATTATGAATATCGATACCTATATTGTTTGTAATATAAAACTTTTAAAAATGCCACAGCAACCCCCCAAAACAGGTAGAGTAGATTTTAGCCTATTTTACTACCAATGAGGACATTGAGGCTTGGGAGAGATCCAGTGATGAAAAGAAGTATGAGAGAGCTGACAGTGGCACAGGGATGCTACTATTCTAAGTTTAGTGAAATTCTCACTACATAAAACTTTTTTTTTTTCAATCAGTGGGTACTGTCAAAGTAAGAATTAAATTCTTTCATGATTGTAATGTTTTCTAAATGAGAAAATGTAATATTTTCTTTCAACATTCAACACTGGGGTGGCTCTGCTGTATGTAAAGGATAGAGTGCTAAGTAAACAGGAGTTCCAAGGTAGAATTATGTGGCCCTTTCCCTTAAGGAGATTCCAGTCTAATAAAAAGAGAAGAGAAGCAACTATGCTAAATTTCTTACACTTCCTTTTTATTGGAAGCTTAGGCCTATAGTTTTTGAACAACTCTTTAATCTTTCGGAGCTAACTTTTGTATTTCTGTGGTCCCCTAGAATTCTGTGTAATCACACTATTCATGGTTTCTACATGTGTTGTAATTATTTGTGATTATATTTCATAATTCTTTCTAATCATATCTTGGACTTGTTAAGTATGAAGGTCAATATGTACACATTCTATTTATACAAGATCAAGCCCAGTGCTTGGCATACAGTAAGTGCTCTATAGATGTGTTGGTTTATCATATGAATATAATTAGAAGGGTACACACACCTTGTATAAAATTCAAGTAGTGTAGAAGTGTATAATGGAAAAAAATAAAACTTTATCATCTCTCTCACCTACTTCTAGCATGTGGCATGGTTCTGTCCTGTATGATATAACTGTCAAACTTTATTTTGCATTAATATTTTCTAAAAATTGAAAGAGACATTAAAATTTACCATTTTTATTTAATTTGAAGTGTGACAGGTGCGCACATGTCAGCCACATAGGTCATCAAACACTTTTTGCTGCTTACCTGATTTTCACTTTAATCTGGGTTTTCATGTACATGACCGTTCCCTGTCAGCTTCCTAAAGGAGGTTTATAAAGGTTGCCTTCATTTTACGAGTTACATAAAATTCTTGATCAGCATGCCAGGTATCAATACTATTGATTTTTGTAGACAAATTGCTATTAATACTAAGAGGAGAGCTCTCAAATCATTTCTCAATTTCCATAGGTAAAGTCTTTCCTTTTATATTAAATCTAGGTAATCGAATTTCTTCTCTCTCCTCCTTCAGTATCATGTTTGCTTTATAAAGATTGATGAAAAACAGACATCTGAATATTTTTCCTATTCTCTCTGATGCTGAAAGAAAAATATTGATATACTTAAAGATAAGCAATTGAATGGTAATACTTTGGAAGGGCCATTTTAATCACTATGATAGTAGTGGAGCGCTTAATGCATGTAATGGGATCTAAAAATAGATCTAAAATATTTCTATAAGTCCACTCATTTGTTTACTTTGTAGTTGGAAATAAAATCATCCTTTCTTTAGGCTATGGTATTTCATTTGGGTTAATCGCTAAATAAGATGTACTCTGTTCTTGACATTTAGAGTGAATCTTGGTATTTTAGCAAGCACTTTAATAAATTTGACTGGGGTGATTTATATGGTTTCTCACTGAGATTTTCCCATAATAACATTCAATGATAAGAGTGATTAATCAGTTGCTATGCTTGTTTATTAAGTAAAACAACAATTCTGAGTATCATCATTGCCTCTTTGTTATGGTGTGTCTGAGACTGTTGGCCATCTCTCTTCACAAATACACAAGAGGTTATTGGTTGATATTTTGTTAGAGATGCTGTTTGCAGAACTTAAATTCATTTGTTGTTCTTTTGGTTTACTAGCAGCTTAAAAAAGAACACCCTTTCAGGAAACTACATTCAGTGTTGATAGTTCTGCTCGGTGGTAGCCTTATTTACTCACATGACATAATGATTCTTGTTATTTCAGAGGTTCTCCCTGCTTTTCTCATGTTTCCACCATACTTCAAATTATCTATTTATATAGATTCTATGATGCTTGCAGTTCCAAATAGATTCATTTTCCAACTAAACTTGAATTTATCATATCTACTTATCCAAATATATTAATTTTTTTTTCCTTTTTTTTTTCTTTTTTTTTATTTATGATAGTCACACAGAGAGAGAGAGAGAGAGAGAGAGAGAGAGGCAGAGACACAGGCAGAGGGAGAAGCAGGCTCCATGCACCGGGAGCCCGACGTGGGATCCGATCCCGGGTCTCCAGGATCGCGCCCTGGGCCAAAGGCAGGCGCCAAACCGCTGCGCCACCCAGGGATCCCCAAATATATTAATTTTAACCCACAAATATACTAATCTGTTTTTCCTGGAGGTCAAAAATAACATGTGAAGGCTTTATGTTTCCAATTTTTGATAATGACATTTTTATTATCCAGTCCATTTTGCATCACAATCTTGATATAATTTTTACTCTTATCTAGATCTTTCTTAAGCATTCATATTAAAATCTGCCCTCCAAAAATGACCTTTAGTATTGCCTCTCTCATCTTTTCTGCCCTTTCCACTTGTTACTACCTTTCAATATCATATTTGATGATAGCTCTTATAATCCCCTTCTAATCCTACGACCACATCTACTTCCTTATCCTTTCCCAATGCAATGCCTTTTTCTTATGGCCAAAATGACTCACAAATCCTGGATTTTTAAACATCATTGATAACTCATCCCCGCCTATAAAATAAGATACTTTTTTTGACATTGAAGACTTTCAATCATAATTCCCCAACTATCTTTTGAGCTCTAAAGTTCACTTCTATATTTTATAACTCCCCACCCCCTACACTTAGCTCTCAATATTTCTATATTGGGTTTGTTTTGTTTTGTTTTTAAGTAAGCTCTACACCCAACAGAGGGCTTGAACTCAGGACCCTGAGATCAAGAGTCACATGCTTTACAAACTGAGCCATCCAGATGCCCCTCTATATATTGGTTTGATCCCAGTAGGTCATTTACAATATCCTGAACATTTCCTTCCTAAAGCATTACTCTCATCAGCTTAAATGTTCTCTACAACTTAGACCATTACAATAAAAATAAACATTATTTGGTTTAATCTTAATATACTAGCTTTTCCATGAATGCTTGGTGGGTTACTTTAGACATTTTTGACAATTTATACTTTTATGCACATGTGTTTTTATTAATTTATGCAAAGTATTGGTGCTCTCTATTTTAATATGTCATAATATTTATATAATTCTGTTTTGTATTATGGATGAAAAAACATCTGATCATAAGCAACATTACTAGGAGTGTAAGTATGAGCATGTATGTGTGTATGCCTGTCTATGTGTGTGTTTATGTGTGTGTTTCTGTGTGTATACACAGAAGTAGAAAAATGAAGATAGCCTAAGAAGTAACCTTTGACTGTTTCACAATTTTGTCATAGTGCAACTCTGAATTACTCCTCATCAGCTGAAGTTGCACATCAAGATGTCTTAAATAACTCTTCTTGCCTATCTGACCTTTGTTGTCTCACTTTAACTCATTATACAGCAGCTGTCTGAGTATTTTGCTCTAATCTATTCTCTACTCAGCTAATTTAGAAATACTATTTTAGATGAAAATAGCATATAAGTTTCCACTGAGAAATCCCTGGTGGTTTAATTATCACTGATGTTTTTTTAGAAGCGATTTGAAATGGTTTACAATGGTGGTTAATTTAGCAATAAGTTTTCAGTGGTGTGGACATAGAATTAAGTGTTAAAATATTAAACAATAATTCATGGGCTTGGGGTATTTTTGATTGCCAAGTTATTTCAGAACAAACTAATATAGGAGTCCTTATACTCAAGTTTCTTTGTGAATCCAAACCTTTCTTGAGTGTGTATGTGTGTGTTTGTTTTTAAGATTGTGGTAAAAAAAATAAAATTCTCTTTGGAGAAAAGCAAAGTTTGAAAACAATTTACATCCTTTCTATATACCCCTCATTTTTTGAATCATGAGATATGTTCAGTAAAAGTGGTGAGCAAATACTATCACTGATCTTTAATACATCTCTTGTTTGTTTATACAAAGAAAGCAGATTTGAGGAATAAAATGGTACATTGAGTTCAACTACTGAGTAGATAATCATAATTTTTAGGGGAAGACTGTTTGACAACAGCTTAAGGGATGCACAAAATAAGAGCATTAAACCATGTAAAGGGATTAGACTAGTGTTCTCTCAGTACTGAGATGAATTTTGTAAATCTGGAACTTAAATAGGAGAGGAAATGTGTTCATCCTAATCCTAAACATGAAAAACATGTTCATTCTTAAGTACACATTCAATATTTTAAATAGTAAACATGTTTTTATAGTATTTGTAAAGATTTTCTAGAATCTATTATTTTAAAATGTAAGTCAAGCATGGTTAGACAAGTCCTTATCATTTAATGGAAGGGATTAGGTGTGAGTGTAGAAATGTTTTAGGTAATATTTTTTGAAGTTTGTTTTATGGGGAATAAGCCATGCAAGATATTTAATGAAAAATGTTCATAAATAAGTGCTTTAGGTATATTTCACATATGTCATACTATATTGAAATCAAGTCCCTCATTACCATACTTAAGACTCAGCATTTTTTGACATATTAGAAGTCAACTTTCCTCAAAATTATTTCATTACAAGGTATCTTCCTAAGCCAAACACATTTTTTCCCTCATACCATCAAACTAGCATTTGTCAAGACAAATGCTCTGGAATACTCTTTTAAAATGTCATTAATTTAAAAAATCTACACAGGTAGATAACAGAATCGAAGTAGGAACTTGCAGTGGCTCAAAGTCACTAGCACATAAGATGAAACTGAAGAGAAATCCTATGGCTGGTAGTAGGTAGAGGCAAATTTTATATACTTAGAACATTCTCTGCACTGACTATACTAGATTCCATTTGACCTCACTGAACTTTTTCTTTCTCATCTATAAAGGAGCAACAATTTTGCCTCCTTCAATGTGTTGTTGCCCTACACTGTTGACCAATGTCAATTTTTCAAGTCCAGTAGATTTCCCCGGTCTAAAATTAAAAACATGTTTTAAACATGTTCTCCTTTCTTCCCATCCATGAGGATATTCCTCTAGCTTTGACATTGCTTGCTGTTTCTCAGGGAAAATGTTAATCTTATGGGAAATCCTCAATATCTTGCTACCATATCTCTAAAACTTAACTGCATATGGCTGGTGCTTTCATTTCTATTAAAATAGTGTACCTCCTGCAGTCACAGGAGGTCTGAATCCTGACCTCTCCAACATTCTCAGAGTTCTAAGCAAATTTTCTTTCTCTAAAGTTTTCATCGAGTTTGTGTCCTTTAGATTCTTCCCATCAATATTTAAAAACAGATTACTATTTCTGTCAAACTAAGACAAACAGCACCAAAAACATATGATTACAAAACAAAACATCTAAACAAGCAAACTTTTATGTGTGGGTGTATATATAATCTGCATCTACTTATACATTATATATGTATTGTGTATGTATGCATATACATCTACTTGTATGCTTCAGCTACCATCATGTGTCTCTTTCCTCCTACTTGAAGTCAAAAATTTGGAAAAGAATTGTCTGTACTTGGTATCCCTTCTTCTCATCTAGTCATTCTGAATAATAAATCATCAGTCTGAATCCTGCATGAGTACTCTCAAATTTACTTTCAAATAGCAACTAGTTTTTTTTTTGTATATAATAATTTTAATATCCTTCTAGAAACACTTGAAGAGAATGGATTTCAAATGTCTGTCTTTGAGATTTATAGAAGACTTATAGTTTAACTACATATGATACCATGAGCACTAAAAACAATTCCAAAAGAAATTCTCTAAAATATGCTAAGTAGATAAAGGATAAAGGAAGATTTTATTTCCAAGATCAGAAATAGATAATATTCATATGGCCTTTTTAAAATGCTCACTTCTTTGTCTGTAGTCCCAGTTCAGTGTCCTAGGAGTCGTAAAGTATCACATGTTAACACCTCTGTGTATGTCTTCTGTACCTATATAATTTATTGATAGACCATGCATAAATTAGACATTTCTCAGTGGATTATGAATATGCATTGCTTCTCAAATGGCTTAGGTTGATTTCTCTTTTAAATAACTAATACCTATGAATTTAACCAGATCTTTTGTTCACTAACAGTACCCATTAAATTCTTAACCCTTACATCAGATCAAAATTTAAGAAACTCTTCAAGCTTTTACAATTTATAATAAAGACTTCTCACTAAATCAATGAGGTATGTTTAAAGGGCCAGGATGTTTTGAATTAAAGTTCAAACTTTGTCCTTAGCTGTTCATTTTATTCCTATTCAGAACACTCTTAATATCAGGAAATTACTTTGATAATTTTCCTATTGTATTCTAAAAAGAGTAGCTGAATTTGAAATGAAAATTATTTTAATTACAGGGACAGAAAAGTCAATATGATATTCCTTGCTGGCAGTTTGTTCCATAGGAGTTCATTCAAGAAGTAAAGTTGTACTGAATATAACTTATATGTACATTATGCAGTTTTAATTATGTTTATATAATATATAATTGTATATATTATATATATCAATTTATATTTTCTTGGTTTTTCTTCATGTTTCTTTTCCTAGTCTTGCTATTTTACTTTGTCTCCTTCCATTTCCTTATGTCGATTGTATCATTTTCTTTTAAACTTCTCTAAGATACTTCTCACCAAGATTGAGATAGGAGCAATAAAATGTTGACGTGGTCACATGAAGAACATATATAATCTGAAAATATAACTGATCTATCATAAGTTAAGTGGGTAAATTTTAATAGTACCTTTCAAAGCTTTATCTCATTTAATCCTAACAGCATCTCTTTGAAATAGTAAAATTATGCCTTGCATCTTATAAAGGAAGAAACAGATTCAGACTTCTGAGGTAACTATCTCCTAAGATTACAGTTGACAAAGGACTTAGACTTGGAACAGAAATCTGTCTTAAAGTAAATTTTATGCTTTGATTTCTCTGAAATTATGAAATGACATGAACTTAAGCCTTTTAGATTATCTAAAATTCATTTAAATTTGGCTTTAGAATGTTAATTTTCTTTTTTTTTTTGGCCACTATTGAAATTAATGCATAATTTCTATATACCACTTTCTATGCAGCAGGTGATGGTAAAAAGGCTGTTGTAATAATGTAAGTTGATGGGAATAAATCAACGTATAGGTTTTTTGAAAATTCTGAGTAAGTCTCACTTAAGTATTTTGTTGTAGATAATTGAAAATTCCAAAGTCTAAGGAGGTTCTGTCCAATGTGGTAGTTGTGTGATAAGCTCTTTAAATATTACAAGTCATGAGTGATCCCTGGGTGGTGCAGCGGTTTGGCGCCTGCCTTTGGCCCAGGGTGCGATCCTGGAGACCCGGGATTGAATCCCACGTCGGGCTCCCCGTGCATGGAGCCTGCTTCTCCCTCTGCCTATGTCTCTGCCTCTCTCTCCGTGTGTGACTATCATAAATAAATAAAATAAAATAAAATATATTACAAGTCATGAGATACTATTTTTAGTAGTGATTAAAGATTCATACTGTCTAGAATTCAAATTCTAGACAATAAATTATTTTCACAATGTTTATACATTTAGATTAATGTTAGATATAAGTTATTAGTACAGGACTCAGTATGTAAAATTGTGATCAGTTCATAAAATTGATACTAATACTATTGATCATTTTTACACACTTAGGTTTTTACGTAGAAGAGAATTATAAATCCTTGTGTTTTTAAGCTTTTTCTATTTAGCATCAGTATGTCTCATTTAAAAGGGCCTAAGAGCTACTTTCAGCAAGTAAACTATCACTTTTATTAGCAATTATTGGCAATTTTTATTTGCTCATTCTTGTTCATATTTCTAACACTGAAATTCCAAAATGTATATCATGATTTTTAAGGAAAAAAAAATTGTCTCATGACTATCTTGTAGGACATGATACATGTTAAGAAAACATTAAACAATGTATTATTCATCATCACACCAAAAAGAAAGCCTATAATCATTATTATCACCAATCCCCATTCTCACCCCTACCTCTAGGCAACAACTAATCTACATTCTGTCCCTTACATTTGCCTGTGGTAGACATTTTTTATAAAATATAGTCATATGTGTTCTTTTGTATCTAGTTTCTTTGTTGGAGCATGATGTTTTTGTTTTCAATATTCTAACAAATATAGATGCCTCCTTTCTTTTTATGGCTGAATATTCTATGTACATACACACATACCACATTTTGTTCATCCATTTACTAGCTGATGGATAATTGGGCTTCTTTGACTTTTTTGGCTATTATGAATAAAGGTTCTATGCACATTCCAGCACATATCTTTGTGTGTATATCTGCCTTCATTTCTCCTGAGTAGAGAACTAGGGAGAAGAGTTACTGAATCATATGATAATTTTTGTTTCACTTTTTGAGAAACTGGAAAACTGTTGGCAGCAATGTGTTCCTGCCAGCATTGTTTGAGTGTTCAGGTTCTTCCACCCCTGCCATCTCTTGTTATTTTCAGCCTGTATCTGATTATAGTCCGGTGGGTATAATATGGCATATCACTGTGGTCCTTAAATGCATTTCCCTAATGATTAATGCTCTTTAGAAACTTTTTGTGTACTTGCCATTTTTATGTCTTCTTTGGAACAATGTCTATTTAATCACTTTGCCCATTTTTTGAATTACTTTTATTATTGGGTTGTTTTTTTATATATTCTAAATACCAATCCCTGTTAGACATATAACTCACAAATACTTTCTTCTGTTATGTGGTATCCTTGAAGCATAATTGATGAAGTCCAGTTTATCAATTTTTTAAAAATCATATATATATATAAGTATATATAAAATATATATAAATAAATATAAAAGACTTTAAAGTCTTACAATTAGGTTTGTGATCCATTATTAGTTAATTTTTGTACATGATATAGGGATCAAATTTGTGTATTTTGCACATGGATGTCTATTTGCACCATTTGTTGAAAAAAGTATTTAGTTTTCTTGGCACCTTTGTCAGAAATCATATGATTATAAATGTAAGAATTTATTTCTGGGTTCTCAATTATATTACCTTCAGATAAAGCATATACAGCCCATGGCACTGTATTTATATGCAAGCAGTGATACTCTTCTGAGTACTTTAGTGGGGACCATCTACAGACTTTATTTCTTCTAATAGACCAGGAGTCAGAAAACTTTTCCTCAAACAGCCAGATAAAAAATAGTTTAGACTTGTGAGCCACACAACTTTTGTATAACACAAAAGCATTCATTGACAACATACAAATAAATGAGGATGGCTGTTCCAAAACACCTTATTTATTGAAACATGGCTGGCCCATGACTCATGGGTGCTGTCCACTTTACTAGACTCAGTCTTATAAGTAACCATAGTTACCTAACAAACATTTATTTAATGAATAAAAACAATATTTTTCATATCCAACATTCTCCTTTAGAAGCTCTTTTATCTCATCTTAGATTATGATTTTGATAGAACACTTAGACATGTCCAAAGTATAGTGGAACTATTGACCTCCTTGTGTTGGATAGCCATTACTTTAATGCAACCTTAGTTTTTATGCAGCAATTTTACAGTTTTGGTTTATACTAATTTTTGTGATCGCCTAATCTCTCATTTTTTTTCCTTCATTTAATTTTGTTGAATTGTGTTTTCACTTTTATTCTATACTTTTCATTTATCTTTCCTATGTGTCATCATGCTGACTTTATCCCATGGAATTGTAGTCTTAAGATTTTCTGACTTTGTCTAGAAAATGAATTAAGGTAAAAATAATGCTCTGTACACAAGCCAGCCTTCCAGGTATACTCCATTCATAGAATTCCAAATCTCATATTGAGTTTGCAAAGGTTCTTTATAAAGTCTAACTTCCCAGTCCTGCTTGAACTGACCGTACACTTCCACAAACATAGCAGTCAATTGTGCCAATATTTGTCTATACTTCCTACCAAGTATTATGTTTTCAACAGAAAAAGAAATTTTAGTCAATTCAGAAAACAGTGAAAATTAAGAATTACTAACCTTTGTCTCCCACTGACTCTCTATTTTTGGAATTTTGATATCTCATTATTATTACCTGTAACATAAGAGCAATAATGCCAACTGCTGTGATGAATAGTAAATTAGGCACATAAGATTTGGTGGTTTATGATCAAAACTTTCTAAATATAGACTATCCCACCATGGAGCTAAAAGGTCAGAGCTTCCCAATTGGTAAATTGAATGTGTATGGATTTAAGTAGGTGGCACTTGGAAATCTTTATATATGTGTCTTCAGATCTGGCCTGGCATACTTAGAAAATAGTTACTGTCAAGGAAACCATAAAAGAATATTGAACTATGAAATAGAGGAGTGAGGAGAATCTGTACTTGTGTGTGTGTGTTTGTGTGTAGTAGTATGTGTGCAGTAAAGACTTTCTATATTTCCTAATTTATAATTCTAAGAATCAGCTGTCTTCAAGATGGTAGTGCATTCCTTAGCAATACAAATCTGAAAGCTGTTAATAAATTTTGCCATTTATTCTCATTGTTTTTATCACACAGTAAAAGAAGAAAAGTATTTTAGAAGATTGACAGATTCCCCAGGTATATGCTGTATTAGCTGCACAGTCAAATATGTTTTGTAGAACACAAGGTATACAATCTTTCAGGACTACAAAATAAACTAACCTTTCCATTCTGTCCAAACAACCTTCTGCAAGTCAGGAGGACAGTGGACTAAGGGTAAATTCCAAAGAGTGTAAGGTAAAGAAAACAAGGCCATGTTCTGAGATATCAGGAGAGAATTGGAGTTGAAAGATAGAGCTAGATGGTAGAAACAGAGAATTTGACATGGAGACTTGAACACTGAGTTGCCAATCTGACTCATTTACTCATTTTAGAGTATAGTCCTTGAATTTGGGAGCAAATTTGGGAGAGTATAACAGTATTCTAAGCTTGGGAATAATTGAGCCCCTAACAATAGTGTAGGAACCAAATGGTTAATGTGAATAGTTAATTTGTTTGATAAGATTTGAGTTTCTCTACTACTTAACTATGTATTATCAGAATGAAACATTTTGTAAGTGCCAAGTCAGATGGTTAAATATTCCATGTAAAACATTACTTAATATTGTGTTCTTTGTAGCAAATTACCTCCAACCTTGTCCAGTTATCAATAACAAATAATGACTAAAAAGAACATGTGAAAAGGCTATGCCTTTGGTTTGCATTTTTTTAAAAAGATTTTATTTATCTATTCATGAGAGACACAGAGAGGCAGAGACAAAGGCAGAGGGAGAAGCAGGCTCCCTGTGGGGACCCCAGTGTGGGATCCCAGGACCCTGGGATCACACCCTGAGCGGAAGGCAGACACTCAATCATTGAGCCACCCAGAGGTCCCTTTGGTTTGCATTTTTATGTCAAAAGGGAAAGCTTAAGATATTTCTTCACTCCTCATACAGTCGCTTTTATCCAGTCGCAGTGGTTTTGAGGAAATGGACTTGTTGATGAGAGGTGATATGACAGGAATGTTTTCTTGTTTCTTTCACTCCTCAGTAGTGAGTAGACAGAGATGAGAAGAGGAAGAGGTCAAACAAAAGGGGAGGGTGCAGGCTATTAGAGCTGCATGACCCTCTTAACTCTTTTGCCTATGACTAGCTGTCATCTGAGTTAGAGAAATTTCCAAAGGTCAAAATCTCTACTAAAAAATACCCTTAAATGATTCATGTCTTGTTACATATATGAACTTGGAGTTCAATTTCTTACCATGATCTGAATGTATAACTCAGTAATTTTCAGAGGTATCCAGATATTATATTTTTCCAAGTAAAGTGTGGAAAAGTTTCTTTTAAGAAAAGTTAGAACAAGCACCTACCTTGATTTTAGAGACAAAGACAGTAATGAATACTTTTAATGTTGAAATGAAAGAGCCAACATCTGATTCCCTAAGAGGGATAATATTAAGAATACTCATGATTTTACAAAAGAAGCAAAGGTGTTAAGAGAAATAAAATATATAAACTGTCTATGATTATTCAGAGTTTAATTTGTACGTTTTTCATTTGGTGAATTATTCAGACTGCTTCTCTCTCTTTTTCTTTTAAATCCTAATGCTTTTCTTTCACTTGTTATCACTTCCAGGGGAAAAAAAAGTGGACTAAAAACACAGAAACAGAAGGAAACCTCCAGATGATAGCAATGGCTATTTTGTCTCTACTATTCAGGATAGAAAGTTCTGGAAAACTAGCACAATAGGAACTGAAGTTACTATAGATGAGAGTTCTGGGCTGCTATTTTAAGTGACTTGGTAGTCTTTTTGCCTCAAATGGATTGTGTTCTTGTGTACTAATACATAGGAATCTTTTGTTTACTGTTTTAAACCTAAGTCTACAAAGTAGATATATCCCTGTAATATCTGTATATGTATATATATATAGAAAAAAATAAATAACAGGAAATTTGAGTAAGCCAGATAATTCCAGGAAAGGAGGTACACTACAAATAAGAAAATTAACATATTACCTTTAATAATTTCCCATAACTATATAGAAATAAGGTCCATTGGAATATGGCAAGATGATAGATTGGAGAGGAATTACAGATCCCGGGCAGAATAGATCCCT
The DNA here is from genome assembly GCF_048418805.1 of Vulpes vulpes. Lineage (NCBI taxonomy): Eukaryota > Metazoa > Chordata > Mammalia > Carnivora > Canidae > Vulpes > Vulpes vulpes. Next base: position 9,807,401 of record NC_132795.1, on the reverse strand, counting down.
CATCTCTTAAGGATCAGTAATTTAAGATGAGTCTGTGATCCTATAGTTAGATGGTAATGAGACAAATAGAAAAGTGAGACGAGATCTGACAACTATTTGGCAGCCTTGCCTGCTAAGGGGGAAAGTGCAAAGGTGAGAGAGGAGCATTGAGACAGTTTACATTTGAATTGTATTATAAACTTGGCTTTCCACTGTTTCTCCTCTAAGAAACTGCACATAGCCTCAAGGGGCAAAATCTCAAGAGGAGAAAAAAAAAAAACCTAAATAGTTCCAGGGTCCCCAAATGAGCACGTCAGGTGCTTGCTGGGCTCCTACCTCCACTTTCTTCCAGCACCACAAGACTTACTAAAAATTCTAGTCTGTTTTTCTGTTGCCCTCCTTTACTTCTTAATTCCTAACCCTCTGCTTAGAACCAGAAAATTTTGTGAGGGGAAACCATTGCCAAGTATTGGCCTACATCCCTGTGACTTTCTTCTTTCCAAAATCTCCACCCCTCAATTTTTTGGTTTCTTTGTCAGCCCTGAACTTTAACTTATTATGTATAAATATTTATTGATTACCTATTATGGACCAAATGCTGGGTTGGGTATTAGGGAAAGATTGAGAGCAAAAACAGATGTGGTCTTTGCCCTTATGCAATTTAAAATCTACTCAAGGGCTCAGACATAATTAAGTAATTACATAAACGCAAGTAAAACTGAGGTTGAGACAAGTACAGGGTGCTGCAAAACCATATATTAAGTGAATTTGACTTTGCTGGGGGGTCAAGAGATGATACTTCATGTCAGATTAAGGATGGATAATGGGTAGTTAGGGGAGGAGGAGAGAGAAGAGCATTCTTAGAAGGAACACGGATGCAAAAGCCCCATGCAGCATAGTGAGAATACACAACATGAAGACTGAGGTACCTGAGTGAGAGAACTTTGGGAACTAGGACATGTGATAAGGCTAGATATGATGGCCAACGCCAATTCATGTAGTGCCTTTTAAGCAAAGCTAAGAAATTTTATCTTCAGAGCAATGGGAGGTCATTAAAAGATTTTAAGCAAGGGAGTAACATAATGAGAAATGCTTATTGGAAATATTAGATGGCTGCAATGTGGCTAAAGGCCTGTATTTCATTAAATATCATAATACCAATTCTGTTGAAGAGTCTAAAACTTAAAAGGATTATCAGACATATTCATGACCAAAGAGCTAATAAGTGTGGAGTTGGGACTCCTATTCACCGTGATATTTCCTGGCCCGGCACTCTTCTATTTAATCAAAGTTACCTTATGTGAAAGAAGAAGAGCACACATAGAAAGGACATAAAGGTAAATATTGGGTGGTGGTTTAGTTTCGTTGTCAGATGATACCTGGAGAGGAGAGGTGAATCCTGGAATTTTTGTTTGTTTGCACTGCACTAGCTGCGTATTACAAATGTCATTGCATAGAATTTTCATTATCATTCAGTCCTAAATATTTTCTAACATCTGTTAGGAATAATTTTTCAACTCATAGATAATTTAGAAGTGTGTTTTTAAACTTCAAAATATGACGTTTTAGCAATTACCTCTTAATTTTTTTAACTAAATTGTGCTATGGCCTGATAATATACTTAATATGATATCCATTCTTTGAAATATATTTACTGGCTTTACAGATTAGTAGGTGGTCAGTTTTTGTCACTGTTTCATATGTGCTTGAAGACTGTGTGTATTGTTTTCAGAAACACTGTTCTGTGTCCATTAGATCAAGCATTTAAACTCTTATCATTTAAATCTTCCAAATCCAGCTGATTTTTGTCTGCCTGCTGTATGAATTCCTAAGAGATGTTAAAAATTCCCACAATTGGTGAATCATCAATAGTTCTCCTTCTAGCTGTGTCAGTTTTTGAAGCTATGTTACCAGTATACAGTATTAGTACTCTTCTACTTTCCAGGTCAATTGAACCCCTTTTTAATATGTGGTGATAGACTTTATCTTTGGCAATCCTTTTTATCTACTTTATCTAATAATGCTTACATCACCTTCCTTTGGTTATAATCTTTGTTTCTTATCTGGTGCTTAGAATAATTTTTTACTTGCATGTTATTAAAATATAGTTCACATGTCATAAAATTCATCTAAGTTTATCAGTGTGCATTCATTGTGATTGCTTATATTTTTAAATTGAAAGAGGAAAGAGAAATACCAGGTTGGTGGAGGAATTGATATTACAGCATGTGAGGACTAGTAGAAGAAACTAGATATGTATATCCTAAAGAAGAGAAAACATGGTTAGTTGGAGCATGTCAACTCTCCTCAAATATGGAGGAATGTGAATGTATCCTACAAGGCTCTGGAGATCTAACCAAAGCCCAAGGGGAGTAGGACACAGGGAAGTACACTTCAGGTTCTTAGGAGAATCCTCTGGAGAAGGATGTTGTCATATAATGAGGGTTTTCTTATCATAGAAAGCATACAGGCAGAGCTGGATGATTACTTGTTGGTGTTATTGTGGAAAACATTTGTCCTTTGAGCAGATATGGGAAACTTACGTCTGAGAGTTCTTCCAACCCTTTGATTCTGTGATTCTCTGATACATAATTACATGTAATGCTTCCAATTTATTAAATAATAAAAGAACCCAAGTATAAAAATATGGTAAAATGCAAATGAACTTGCTCATAGTTCAAACTGTTTTTTTATTTTAAAAATATCCTCACATAACAATGGTTATTACAATGCCTAAGGCACAATTAAAAGTCAGGCTCTAGGCGGTGTGGCAAGTTAGAAATGCCAGATTATATAATAATACATTAATTCCCTTAAAAGCTTTCTCGAAGTATATTGATCATTAATAAAAAAAAATTAGCCATGCTAGAAATTTGCTGTATATGTGATATAAATGGGGAATTGTTATCAAGTTTTATGTCTAAATTGATTTTGGTATAAAATTGATGGTTTCGTTAATAGCACGAGGCATTATTAATGTGCTCTATTAACTGGAACAGTAGAAGTGTTCCAAACAACTACTGAGAGCATCGTTCTGCTAAAAAACAAAACTTTAAATGTTGGAGTTTTTCAAGTGAAGGGATGATACTCACAATCTGGGAGATTAATTTGTGATTGCTCAAGGAGGCCAATTTAACAACCTTGGTACTGATACTGAATATACCTTTTGTTCCGCCACCAGATGGCAGACGTAGGCATTACTTGAGTGAGAGTTTACAGTTAAAGTGCCTTTAATTTTTTTTTTTTTTACATAATTAGACTAAATCAAAACAGGCAGCTTGAATATTTTTTAATGGCTCTTATAACAAGTTTGGTAATGGTAAAGATGGAAAATATTAGCTAAAATGAAATTTTGTGATTAAATCCGTTACAAATATATTTTAAAGTATTCCCTTAGAATAGTCTTTTTTCCTTACTTAAAAAAAAAAAAAAGCTCACAAGGAATTTCCACTGACATGTTTTAATGCATGAAGTAAATATTTTCATCCTTTATGTATTACTAATTGCAGTCTCATCCTAAAGGTGGTCAGTGGACACATAAATAAGGATAAATCTAAAAGCAATTAGAAACATATAAAAGACAAACTGCAGAAGAAATGTATAATATAGCTACTAAATTAAGGCATATATTATTTTAAAAGGAATTAGTGTTATAAATGGAATGTAAATAATCACATATACGTTAATATAAAATTATCTGACCGGTTTAGTAAGTTTAAAAAAGTAATGAAATTCATTCATATAAACCCAAGGCATCTTAAAAAAGCCACCCCAAAAGGAATACACATGTTTCTTTACTAAATAGAAGATGTTATGGCTATTCAAAAAATGTTTTTAAAGATCATGGACGATTTAGCTGTTTTCTATATAAACTCACATTTTTTGTTCTGGTGTTTTTGATCAGTCCTTTAAAAAATTCCACTTCTTGTATCTTATTGATTGACTTATGACAAAGGAACTATTTATATCCAGTAATTTTGGCTGATTAGAGTCATTTGTATGGACAACCTCTTCTTTGTCACCCCAACAGACTATTTGGTGACTAACGTGACAAAGCCGACTGTGCATTCCTTCATAAAATAGGATTTTTCCCTTGACTTCTGTGATACCACAGTCCTCTTTGTTCCACTTTGCACTCATTTTAAAGTTAATTTTTGGGGAAGAGGTTCTTGTTCTCTAACGTGCTTGCAAGAAGTTAGAGATCATAGGACCATTTGTTTCCTCTCTTACCAACATTTCCCTATAGGATGCCATTCACCTCCAAATGTTATCTATATGATTAAGTCCCCCAAATGCCTGTACCCCACCTACCACTTCTCTTCATTGACCTCCAGGCTCTTAGATCCAACTGCCTCCTTGAATTAAATCTTTTATTCTAGTACATTCCCTTCTTGACGGCATTGGTTTCGTGAAGGGGCTGGGCTCGTTCTCCTGCATAATGTTCCACCTTCTGGTAAAATGTCAAAAACATGCTCAAGTAAAACTGCTTGAGCCACATGCTTATCACACGTTAAGAAAAAATAACCGTGTAATAGAGGGCCAGACTATCCTCACTCTCCTCCAGGTGTAGGATATTTATAAAGAGTTTTAAAAATTTATTTCTGCTCAGGGCAGTAATAGCTATACAAGTGAGGTATGATTTAACTTACAGAAGTGACCTCTTAGAACTAAATATAAACCTCAGCCAAGGTGTATTAATACAAAAATGTGTTAATTCTTAAGTTTAAAACGAGGATTCTGGGTTTATACTAGCTGTTTTATATTAAAATACCTGTCAACTTGAATATGCCTATAACACATAATTTATATTTATTGTTTCACCTGGCTTAGAGTGGGGAAACTTCCCAACAGCCAGCTCCCTACAAGACTAGCTGCTGGCCTGTGACATATCTTGGTGCCAAATGTTCTCCCTAAATAAAAATAAGCTATATATCAGTCTCACTTGGAATTTGAATCAAGAAACAGAGAAAGAATGAGACCTTAGGGAGTGGGATCTGCAGTTGTAAAGCCATGGAGTAATTTGTTGACAGGCCCATGATTGAGGCCAGTTATGAGTGAGGCTATCCTTTTGAGGAAGAGCAATATTAAAATGAGCATCTACTGTGTGCCAAGTATTGATCTGAGTACTTAAAATACAGCAGTAAATAAAACAAAGTCCCTGTGGTCATGGAATGTACAAATTGATGGGGATATACAGACAAGTAAACAATATGTAAGATAATATCAAGTGGGTATAAAAGTGTTATAAAGATGTAGAGTTAATGAAACAGGTGTTGTTCTAGAGATGGGGTGGACTGCAGAGGTCCTAGAAAGCCACTTTGAGATGATAACAAGTGAGCTGAGATTGTATGCAGCAAAAAGATGTCAGTCTGACAAAGATTTCAGGGAAGAATGTTTTAGGCAGCATGAAAACAAACCAGAAAGGGGAGGGCAGTGCAGTTAGAGGATTGTGAGTAAGAGGTATTCAGAGATGTGGGAAGAGACCAGTGGAACTGGGGATAAGTTTAAATTCCATAGAAAAGCCAGTAAAAACCTTTAAGAGGAAACCCTGATAAAGTATTATCCTGTCTACTGATAGGCCAAAGGTATAAGGAGGAAAACCCAGTGAGGAACAAGAGACACTAACAGGTTGTTTTTTGTCTTGTTTTGTTTTTGTTTTTTAAGTTTCTAAATGGGGAAAATAGTAGAGCTTAGGAGTAACTAGAGGGGATTATGTGGCCCAAGCAGAGCTATTTTGCTTTTGTTTTTATATTTTCACAATTGGGAAATCTTATGCATGTAGGCTTGATAAAGGAGAATGAAGAAAAGAAGAGGTTAAAGAAATAGGTAGAAAAAAGTGATCAATGATATAAGATCCTAGTCTGAGGTATTGGGAGTTAAATAGCTGGGCCTTGTCATGTCAGATGGATCCCATGAGAGCTGCTTCAAGTGATTCAAGAAATCAGGAAAATTTCACAACATCAAGAGTTAGTGGTAGAACTTTTATTGGAAAAGGGAAAATCTTTCACAGCTGGACTTAGCAAGATGGCGATGTTGAAGTGCCTCTGTTCTCATTATCATCCTTCAGAGAGACACAGAAGAAGCAGAGCATCAGCTTGACATGGCATATATTCATTTTAGTGGAAGAACCCCTCAATTCCATGTCTCCCTATTAATGTGGCAAGCATGATAAATGACCTCGTCAGGAGGAGGATACATTGATTTTTGGCATCTGGAATATGGACTTGGTGTGCCAGCCAATTAGGAATTTGCTAGGAAAGTTAGATGATCTACACCTGGATCTAAGAGATTGAAGTGGTCTGAGGAATTCTTCAGTCCACCCTGGATGGAGGAGAAAGCCCTTCTATGGGAAGCTGTATTTGGGTGTGTACCTCGAGTAGAGAAAAAAGGAAAAGCCCATCCATGTCTTAGCAAGCTTACTCGTCAAACCAGAGTAAGCACCTAGGTCACTTTCGGATATTTCTGCCATTAGTATGACCTCTTTGAACAAGAGAACAGATCTTCATCCAACACTAGAGAAAATAAGTGATTATATAAAGTTAAGGTATTTGATGTAGAGGGGAACGGGGAAACAGTAATTTAAGCAGCTGATGTTCCCAATTTCCTCATTGAATAGACAGCAAATGTCTCTTGCTGAGATAGAAGGAGCTGTGTAAGGAAGCTTAAGGGATATAGTGAAAGTTTAAAATTATCAATATGGAAACAAGAGAAGCTAAGAAAAAGTGCAAAGATGGATAAACAATGCTAATGGCCTAGATGATAGATTTTTAATTGGGAAGAGGTTATGAATTTTAATGCTACTGACATGAATATGTTTATGTGTGCATGCACATGCTTTCCTTGAATAACATTCAGCTTCTGTTTATAGAGATCAGGTAAGTGGCTGTAGAGTTGATCCATAGTTGGCATTTTTCTAGGTGTATGTGCCAGGAGGATGGCATACATTGTAATTCAAGAAGCTAGTGCAGATTAGTTCATATGATAAACCATATACCATGACATCCGCAGGTAGTGACGAAAGGATAGAAAGCCATCAGGGGACCTATAAGTCAATAGAAAAGTATTCATCAAGAGGTCAATATTCTATTTCAGAAGTCCCATGAATTATAAGAGTGAGAACATGAGGAACCAGAATAGTTGGAGGCTTTTATCAGATCATAGAGTGATGGGGTTTCCATATCTTTAGGTAGAGCCATTTAACGTAAAGCTAGAATATAACATCAGGATTCTGTTGCCAAAGTGGATCGAGAATAGGATCTGGCTCAGTCTGATCATGTGAGTTTTGATCTCAGTGTGATAAGAAACTCCATGATTCTCACGAATTCTGAAGACTTCTAAATTTATAATGGGAATTCTGATGGGAAGAAAGAGCATGAGATCTCCCAATTTTTGGCAAATTAAAAGAAGTTTTTTTTGGAATTTAGTTGATGGAAGTAACAAGGAAAAAGTAGAGTCCATATGACATTATGACATGAATCTTTAGAGAAGATAGATGAGTTTTCAGATTATAATCACCTCCCCCCATACTTCACTCAAAGTGGTACAGATGTGGGGTCTTATGCCACCACCTCAAAGAAGGAAAAATCTCCATGCGGCCAGTGGATGAGGAGAGAGTTTGAAGATATAGAGGTCACATGAGAAGAGTTTGAAAGAAGGAAACCAATGTAGCAGGAAGAATGAGGGGCAAAGCGTATCCAAAGAACAAAAGTCTTAGAAAAACGCTTGCTTTCAGCTTGGCAGTAGAGGATTGCTGGGACTGGAGTGTAATTAACTGTATTGAGCTTCAAATATTCTGATATTGTTTTAAAAATGTTTTGGTTACAGAACTGGTTGAGGGTCCTAGGCAATGTCTAGCTTGGTGTTAGAAATGTGGAGGTGATAATAGATCATGTTGTGGCCAGAGTCTTGTTTTACAAAAGGGCAGTTCTGCTCTGGAACAGTGACTAGGACCTGGGGAAGCAAGGGTTTCTGTGAGCATTGTGGTCCTCCCTCTGGGCCTGATTTGCATGTAATGTTGAGAACAAGAGAGAAGTAGAGATGAAACTAGATCATTCTGGAAATTTTGTTTTCATATCGACCATTATTTGATATGAAAAGTAAGCAACAGTTAATGCATGCACTTCTAAGAATAATTCAAACATGCATTAATATTCAATTTTTATACTTCTTATTTTTAAACAATGACTTTTCTTCTGGTTTAATAGTGTACACGTTAAGGCTTGTCACTCAATATACCTCTTGGAAATGTATAACCTCTTTCATTTACTAATGACTATAATTAAGATACACATTTTCTAAAGACCAGTAATTAGTTTCCATAATAAACATACCATAGTGATCATTAGCTGTGACAGATAAACCGTGGCAAAATAAGGGTTTGCATCCCTTTCTTTTTTCCTTCCAGTTTACACCTCTATTAAAATATTAAACACCATATGTGTGTGCACGTGTTTGCATGTGTGTTTTTTACATGTAATGTAGTCCTGGCAGCAAGAGAGTGGTGGGCTTTCAGGATAGTGGGCAGGGCCAGTGGTCCCATTTGATGCCGAGCTGGGAGTCTTCCTCTTCTTTCATTTCTCTTCTCCATTCCTTCTCATCCTTCCATGCTCCTGCACACTGCACTGCCAACAGGCAAGAGGCTTAGATAAAAATGAGAAAGAGAGCATCCAGAAAAAGAACAAGGGGCAGACGCTCCAACTGTTTGCTGCAAAGGAAATGCAGTCTCTCCAGCTGTGGCATTTTGTCAGGCAGGTGGTTGAGGCCCGAGATGATTCTACACTGACAATTTGTACATTTCCTTTGCTATCCTAACAAAAAATCAGCTGCAGCTATCGCTCAGGAGGCTGAGCAATAGCTTTAATGTGGTAGGGCATGGGGGAAAGTCAAGCAGTGAGAGGCCAGTCGTGGAAACTGCACTAGGGTAGCTGGGCAGCATGGGGTACCTCAGCTGCAGGCCACTGGAAGTTCAGGCAAGCAGAGGGTACAGAAAGAGGTAATACATCATGCTTGCAGAGTTAGAGGGAGGCCCATGAGAGCTAAGAAGTAGGTATAACAGCAGGAGACAAATGTCTGTCTGTCTGTATTTGCACTGACTGACATCATTTAGGGGGCAGTCAAGCCCAAAATTTGCATTCCTGGTTCGCGGGCTGGAAATTCAGGGAAGGGTTGCTGTTACAATCTTGAGTCCAAACTGTGGGCTGAAAACTCAGGTTGGGTTTCTATGTTGCAGCCTCGAGGCAGGATTTCTTCCTCTTTTGAAAACTTCAGTGTTTGCTTTTAAGGCCTTCAATTGATCCTAAGAGGCCCACCTTCACTGTAAAGGGTAATCTAGTTTAATCAGTGTCTACTGTTTTAAACGTTAATCACACCTACAAAAATATAGCTTGAGAGAAACACCTAGAATGGTGTTTAAGCAGACAACTGGGCACCATAGCCTAGCCAAGTCAATATATAAAACTAATCATCACAATTAGGATCAGAAAAGTACATATCAGAAAAAGAATCATTAACAGTGGTAAAGAGGGACATTACGTGTAGATAATGGGTGTATTTTGGGGAGGTATACATCTAGGAAAGCATAAGACTTGCATATATTCAGAATTCCTCCAAACACAGATTTTTCTAAAATGGAATTTATTTTTCTACATATGATATTTGTATTACACTTAAGTGTTAAATTGTGATTATTAAAAACTTATAAATTATTACAAAACATTAATATTACTACCTATCTCCTTGGCATCCTAGGAGATATCTATGCCAACATCCAGAACACATTACATCTTTTTGTAATAGAGAGCCTTCATACACCTCTCTTAGTTACATAATTAGTAAGACACATTGTTTTCTAGGCCTCCAGCGGTGCTTTACTTTGATGATACATGATAACAGTGCTATGTTTACAGATGAAAAATCTGCACATTTTTGTATTTCATCACTCTAGGAGACATTATCACCGACCTTATAGTAAATGCAGTAGTCAGCATTTCACTTGCAAACTCCTATATTACTGTAATAAGTGCTCCAGAAATGATGAAAGGTTTGTGTGCCAAGAAGAATCAGTAGTCAAACAATGGCATGCAAGGACTGGCTTCCCTTACGGACATTTGCATAGGTCTTAGGTGAAGGATTTCGTCACAAAACCTAATATTTATAAAGGCAAACTTAAAAAAAGAGAAGCAATTTTTGTATATGTAATGTATAAATATGTTGTAATTACAGTTATATTATTTTCCAAAAGTAACTCATGAGTTTCTAATAGTTTTTATACATTACTCAGTAAGTCAACTTAATACCTTAATACCTTTCTTTGTATATATAATATCTAATATATATTTAATATAAATATATATTTATATACACATATAAGTGTGTGTATATTTATATACACATATATAATATCTGTTATATATGTTACACACATATATATCATAAACTGATTCCTATGGTTATAGTTTCTTTTTACAAAAAAAAAAGGGAAAGATGTAAAGAACAGAATATACAGTAAAAATGATGTTAACTATGCACATATAATGGTGTAACATACAAGTAACCAGGAAAGCTCAAGATCTATGAAGGCATCCACAAATGAGCACATCTGAATGAATGTGTAGATTCACCCTTTTGCATATTTATGATTTAAAAAAAATACTGATTTTTGTCTTAGTGAATTTTTTTAATGACTAGTGAATTTCTTTACACATCATAGAGCTCAATTTTATAAAGATATTGATTAGCATTGCTTTTTTATTCACATTGCTTCTTTATTCCCATGGTCCTTTATTAAAGCAGGATCTACAACAGTACAGTATCTGAACATCCAATTCTAATCAGGTAGTTTTTCATTCCTTTCAATTTCCTGGAAAAAGCCATTCAGTGTATAATATGGAAAATGTTTGGAAGTTTGAAAGGCCTCCCTGATTAAATTGTGTTGACTGTAAGCCCTAATATGGAACTAATCACTAGCCAACATTTTATTCATCTATGTGCTAATTTGTTTAATGTCTGTCTGTCTGCTTTCTCAGAGGTAGAGTGTGGATGGAAAGGGACTATTTCTTGTTCACCCTTATCAATTAATAACACAAGTTCAATTTATATTTGTAAATGAATGAATGGGTGGATGAAAAAGAAAACTCTTCTTTTCTTCAGAATAATTTTGAAGGTAGAAACTAATCTATTGGCGCACCTGGGTGGCTCAGTCAGTTAAGCGTCTGCCTTGGACTCAGGTCATGATCCCAGGGTCTTGAGATCAAGCCCCAGGTAGGTCTCTGCTCATCAGGGAGCGTGCTTCTCCCTCTCCCTCTGCCTGCTGCTCCCCCTGCTTGTTTTCTCTCTCTCTATATATATATATATCAAATAAATAAATAAAATCTTAAAAAAAACCTGATCTATTTATGTTCCTACTTCATTGATTTTTTTGGTGGCATATTTTTTTTTAGGAAACTTTATTTTACCAAAGTTTACAAATTCCTTTGGTGATAAGCCCAAGAATTTTGAATTAGCACCTGGGTGATTCATTGGATGCCTTCATAAGAATGGATACATAAAAAGTCCTCATTTCAGTTTCCATAGGCACTTGGAAAAAAAGTATAATCTTAGTATACTAAATATAAAGTATGAGAGGCTCTCTGAGAACATTATATTAGATTATTATATGTCTGTATTTATTTTTTGTCTATTTAATCCTGAAAATAGGTATAATAATGCCTGAAAGAGGTGTAATAAAGACTGTTAAATCATTTTAGCTTTGATAGATATACTTTGATGCTATCCTATCAGACATATATAGATTTGTGACGTTATAATACCATTGTGGATTATGTCTAATCAGTGTTAAATGAACCATGTTACTCATTCTATCTTAAGGTAATTGCTAATCATATGAAATTAGCACCTTATTTTGTTTACTTTTCATATGTATAATGTTTTTTATATTTCATATATAAATAATTATTAAATGTATCCTAAGTTTGTCTACTGTACAAGGATCAGGGCATAGAGCAGTAGATAAATAGATAGAAGGAATTACTTTCTGAATTCTGATAAATATTTACTCATTTTTTTCTTAACGTTTCTCTATTGTGTTTCTCATCAATAGAGTATAGATAAATTTTGTTGTGTGTAGGCTTTTTTATCCAGTCTATAAAGTCTTGTTTTTTAATAGACTGCTTAAATCCTTTTCACAGAAGGAGTTCATATTGTTTTCTGTTGCTTTTATGCATTTTTACCAGGTATTGACTATATTTTCTAACTTCTGCCTTAAATGTTTTTCTTGCCTTTTACTTCAGTAAATTGGGAAGCTTGTAGCCTCTTTCTAATTCTACCTGGGTTACTTTTACATTTTCAAAACATTCTTTAACAAATATTTTTCACTTGCAAACTCCTATATTACTGTAATAAGTGCTCCAGAAATGATGAAAGGTTTGTGTGCCAAGAAGAATCAGTAGTCAAACAATGGCATGCAATAATAGTCTGTAAATTTCATTTTTTTCATTATAAAAAGGTATGGACTTAGATTGTTAGCAAATTAGGCTTTTATTGGTAGATTATTGCCTATTGAAAAATGTTGCATACTCATTTTCAAAAATTATGATTTGATTTTTGTGTTCCATTTTGGATCCACATTTTTAGCAATTATGTGACTTCTATTTGATTTTATTTAGTACATACTGTACTCTGTTTTATTTCTTTCAGAGCTCACTGCTCTGAAGTCTCTAAACCTGAGTTCTTAATTTTGATTCATATTTTGCTGACTGCCAAATATTTCTAAGTATTTCTTTTCAAAACATTTATTATAAATGCCATATTTTCTGAAATGCTGAATAGTTCTGACTGGTTTTGCTTTACATTTGCATATGAATGATAACTTGACGGAATAAGGGTCTGATTTACAATTCTTTCCTCTCAAAACTCTTTAGCTCTTACTTCATTTTCTTCTAATTTATTGTTGAAAAGTGAAGCATGTCTTCTTGTTTGATTGCAGCTGATATTTTCCCCAGCCAAATGCTTTAAGGTTTTTGGTTTAGTTTAGCTTTGTTTTATTGAAAAATATTTTCAGAGTATTCCTTTGTTACATTTGTGTTGAATTAGATACTGTTGGCCAATATTCAGTTTTTTGTGGTTTTCTTTGTTGTGGTGGGTAGTTTTTGTTTTGTTTTATATTTGTTTACTTGTTTGTTTACAGCTCAAGAAATTTTTCTTCATTTGTGTTTTTGATTTTTATTTCGTTAAATTATACAAGTTCCTTCCTTTTATGATATTTAAGTCTGATAAGCCTCAACCACCAGTTCCATGAACTTTCTCTGTCTTCTAGCAGAGTGTATGAATGCTACATGGCATGCCACTGATTTGGTATTATTAATAATAGCTAACATTTATTGTTTTATAACTTAATTATTAATTCATTTAATCCTCCTAATAATTCCCCCATTTTATGGTGTTGAGGAAAGAGAGACAAACAGGTTTTGTAATTTGCCCAATAATCACAGAACTAGTAAGAGGTAAAAAACAATTTTGTGAGACAACTGGGTGGCTCAGTGGTTGAGCATTTGTCTTCAGCCCAGGGCGTGATCCTGGAGATCCGGGATCGAGTACCACATCGGGCTCCCTGCATGGAGCCTGCTTCTCCCTCTGCCTGTATCTCTGCCTCTCTCTCTCTTTCTGTGTCTCTCATTTAATAAATAAATAAAATCTTTTTAAAAAACAACAATTTTGCTCTAAACTCTATTTTCTTGACCACCGGTCTACATTGTTTCTGAAGTACATCTACTTATGATACAAACTGCGATTCTGCTATAAAAGTGGTGTGTATGTTTATATAATCCTTTATTAATCAGAGTCCTCTTTGAATTTCAGTCTTAAACTATGCTGTCTTCTCCCCCTGCTCCCCAGTTTGGTGTATTCTCTCTACATGGCACTTTAATCCTTATTTCTAGAAACCACAATCTTTAATATCTTAACGTGATCTAAACATTAATTCCTTTAATGGATGCTGCTGCCATCACTGTCCCCCAGAGATACTCTTCTTCCCTTCAAAGCTGTTTCCACTGTGTTGTATTTCTCAGAGGTCTTAAGCTTGCTGTTCTTATTGCATCTGGTGTTTTCCCATTACCCATTTTTTTTTTTTATCTAGAAACATCACCCAGACTAGTTCCTAACAGAGTATGTGAATTGTATTAACCAAATTCTCTGCATCCCTTTGTCCTGTATAACTCCATTTTTTTCACCTATTTCTGGAGGGCAGGTGGGCACACAAGTGTGCTTGTGTGTGAGCAAGTGAATGTGAGTGACAGCTCCTGGTCCTAGCTTGTTCAGGTGTCATTTACTGTACCTCTGCTGGACTGACATGGGATCACCTGCCCACACAGCTTGCTTCTGATAAATTTAAACCGACGGACTGTGTGAAAGCCTACAGACTTTTTTTCCTTGTCTTCCAATCTAAATGTCCTTACTTTTATATACATCTCCCATGCTGAACCTTTCACAGGTACTTTACCTTTCCCCTCCTTGTAGTAATTCAGACTTATTAGTTACAGAATCTGAACTAATATGGAAAAGAGTAGTAATTATGTGCTCTTTAGTGCTTTTTTAAGGGAAGGAAGACTGATAGATTTTCCAGTTGGTTGATATTCTTGAGTCTGATTTAGGGGGCAGATGGTTGGGTAGATTGAAATATTTTCTTGGTTTCTTTTGGTCCTAGATTCTTTCTTTAGACATCCAAGTTGCAGAAGATATTTGAACTCCCCACCCCCACTCCAAACTATCCTGGTCTCTGGTTATATACATTGTTGCTAGACTTACAATAGAATATTTTGGGGAGTTTCTTTTTCTCTGATTTTATAAGCTACATTTTAGTGGGAACTTTAGAAAACCAAACTCAAAGATATTTTATCAATAGACAGAAACAAAACTTAGAGATCTTGAGCCAGGTTTGGAACTACCATGTTATTTCCATTTTTGTGTCTGTGATTGTTTTTACATCCATAGCCTGAAAATAAATTTTTCTTTATGAAAAACAAAAATTAGAGTAAATAAGAGAATTCTGTCTTATAATACAGTAACACTAAGTCACAGTCCTACACAGACTGCTTGTCTTATAATTGTTGTTTTGAGTGGAATAGATCTTGGAGAACCCACGAACTATTATTGAAAACCCAAAGCTCACTTTGAACTTTACCTCTTAGATGTGTTTTTCTAGAATCTATTCTAACATATTATGGTGTCTCCTGTTTGAGTGTCCTATTATCTTTTTCATTTTTTCCCCAAAGACTTTCTTGTATACTGCAATATTTTCCCTTTCTTTTTCAAAATTGTAATAGCATAATGAGAATCATCCCAATAAAATGTACTAATTTGGCATGTCAATATTTATATTCTCTTCAGAAAAAATACCCATTTGGAGTTTATAGAGTAACAAACCAAATCATGTGAATTTACCCATTCATTTTTTTTTAATATGAAAAGGTTATAATTTCTCAACCTCAACTGTTGACCCTAGCAGAAAGAGAGCTCATCCATGCCAAGGTTCTAACATCATAACTGGATCATGGTAGATTCTTAAATAAAAGTTGTAATTCATGTTTTAACAGCAGTTGTCCTTTTGGTGGGCTTCAGCAGAGGGAGTTTCTGAGACAATTCCATGAGTAAGTGGACCAGACTGGATGTTTGACATCACTATGACACTCATGCTCTCAGGACAAGGGCCTGGCTTTAACTGCTGTCCCTAGGCTCTTTCTTAGGACTGACAAGTACAAAGCCAATGAACAATTGTCAGACCTCTAAATAATTCTTCTTTTATCATTTCTTTATTCACTCTCACATCCATGCCATGTTAGTGACTACTTAACCTGTCCATACCAGATGCAAACCACAAGACGTATGCCATATGATTTCACTCATAGGTAGAATTTAAGAAACTAAATAAGCAGGAAAAAGAGAGTGTGAGATAAACCAATAAATAGAATCTCAGCTAGACAGCAAACTGGTGATTACCTATTTTGCTAAAGTCTTAACAAATATATTTTTATCTGATTCAACAATTATAATTATAAAACACTGCTGTTATTGTTTTGTATTTACATTAAATGTTGTTCCAGAATTATATTTATTAGCCCTTCATGGTGGAAAATAGCTGCCTGCTCTTTTAAAAACTTCTCTTTGCCTTCCAGCAACTCTGGTTTTTATAATGGGACCTTATTCCAAAAAATAGTTTCATTTCCCCAACAATGCCTTCCCACTTTGAAATGCAGTTGATATAAACCCACCTTATTTTCTCTGGGTCAGCCTCCAGTATCTCCCCAATGCTGACTTTATCAAAGACTGCATTTTAATTCTCCTTGCTCTTGTTGCCACCATCAATTATTTTCTTTTATCATCCTGCAGATTTTTAATGGCTTCTTCCTTTGTGAGTATCATATTATAGGAATGAACCAAGGAATTTATTTATATGCCCACACAATATTCCTATCTACCATAGTAGATACTAGTTAAGTACTGTGCTAAGGAGCTAAAGTATAGAAAACTTTAATCTATGTACTATATAGCCCATAAATCAAGTATAAAAAGAATTATTTTGTTATTTCCTAATACATGTTAAAATAAATATCATTTAAAGCCTGACAACTTCTATGTTCTTCCTAAATGAAAAAATCATAAATGATCCCAATTATGGCAAATTGTATCTGTTCTATGCAAGAGTCATTTTAAAACATGCAAAAGTGAATTCTACTTTTCAGAATGTTTTGTAGATTTTTAAAATGTACTTTTCCTCACAGCACCGGCATAATGTTGTGATTTTGCAGCTAAGGACATCTGGTTATTTTCATGGCAATGTTTTAAATCACCAGCATTCTAATCTTTATTTTTGCCAAAGGTAAAAAAGAATGTTTATGGCAGGTAGAATAATGCCCTCTCCAAAGACATTAATACCCTAAACCTGGTGATATGTTACCTTATATGGCAAAAGGGATTTTGCAGATGTGATTAAGTTAAGGATCCTTAGATGGGGAGGTTATTCTGGATTACCTGTGTGAGCTCAAAGTAATTATGAGGGTCCATATAAGAGAAAGCAGGACATAAGAGAGAAGAGAGATGGTTATAAAAGGAAGAGTCAGAGAAATTTGAGGATGCCACACTGCTGACTTTGAAGATAGAGAAAGGGACTATGAGCCAAGAAATGCCAGTGGCCTCCAAAAGCTGGAAAAGGCAAGGGAATCGAATTTTTTCCTACAGTCTCCAGGAGGAACTAGCCCTGGTGATATTTTTATTTTAGCCCAGTGGAACCTTTTTCAATCTTCTAACCTCTAAGACCGTAAGATAATAAATTTATATTGTTTTAAGCCACTGAGTTTGTGGCAGTTTGTTACAGCAGCAATAGGATATATTACAAGGATTGACAGCCCTTGAACAATTTAGGTAGCCTTGGGCCCCATTAGCGATTCACTTTGAGTGGTTTATGCTTCTCTAAAAAAAGCTCTGTCCAGCATTTCTGAAGAAGCAGCAGCTCTGTGCACAAGGAAGACCACCAGTGACCAGAAAGCTAAGTCTATTTAATTGGCTGCCACCAGTTTGAGAATAATGGGAAATCTGGGAGCAGTATCTTCCATCTTCCTTACTTGATGGTGTTCCTCAGTTGTATCTATAGAGGTGGTAGAAATGTGGATCTTGAATATCCAACCCTTCCAGGCTTGAAAGCATTTTTTAAAAATATAGCAGGGATGTAAGTATGTGCCCATTGACATGTCCTGTTGATAATTGTATGGTCTGCATGTGGCATATGTGGGCTTGAGCAAGTGTTTCACCAGCATATTTCCAACTTTACTACACTTTCTAACCTAAAATTCTTAATATTCTTAAAATTCTTGGACTCTTAACATGTATCTTTTCTACTGCAGCAGTTCCACATTTTAGGTTCTGACACTAAAACGATGTACCTTTCAGGTGCCAAACTCAGTATCAGGATGCATCCAGCTGACCAGAGGAAACATGACCAGCAGTCATTTAAACACAGGGATTTCTTTATTTCTGCAAAACCATTATGGCGTCTGAATCCTTTGTCCTTCCTAGACTGTTGCCCTTGGTGTGTTGCTTTTGTCCTCGTGGTTACAAAACTTATTGCTATACTTCTAGGTTTCATATCCATGACTGAAAGAGGAGTGGGGGGAGTAAAGGTCAAAGAGTTTTGTCCTTGTCCCTGCCTTTATATGCAGGAAAGAATGGCCTAGGTCTCACTGAATAGAAGAACCATGCCACATGGTTACTGTTATTACTGAGATAGTATAGGAAGGTCTATTAGCTTTCCAAGCTCTAAATTAAAAAAAAAAAGAGAGAGAAAAATGACATTGTGGATGATTGGGGGAACCGATCCTCATACTGCAAAGTACACATTTAAATGAGTGATTTCTGTGAGATGGATTGGTTTACTACTACAGATTCCACAATTTTTCAGCTGCCGATCCCATTTAAAACACTGAACTGTGTAGAGCTTCAGCAAAAAGACATGGAGAACAGCCACCAGATTTATTATTACCTGAATCTTTTATTGTTAGTATTGTTCTCTGATTCAAAAAGAAAATATTTGCAAAAAGAAAATATTTGTAATGTAGAATTTTAATGACATTATTTAAAATGTATTCTTTTTCTCTCTGTATAAGGAAACATTTTTCATGATCTCTTTCCTACTTTTGCCCCTCCCCCAAAATATTGGTGGCACAAATAATTCCTAAGAAAATATCTAATATCTCAATAGACTTCCCCTATCAGGATCTTAGACATGACAGTGATTTAAAAGAAATGATTCTTACATTCTGAAGGCTAATCAAGTTGCAAAATTCTAAAAACATTTTGTGAGCTCTCTCACATACAGCATCTAGCCAAAACCAACAATTCCAAATGAGATCTTTTTTATTATGTATTGCAGATTTCCTTAAAAGAGAACATATTTCACAACGTAGAATGTGACATTATTGTTGCACAGCAGTAAAGTTGATGTGTATGGTGTGTGGCATGCATCCAACCGTGTCATCCATCAATGAAATTTCAGAGGTTGATTATACTACAGAACAATCCTATAGTGGAAAATTACCCACTTTCTCAGGAGCTACCATTTAACACATCTTTTTTGAAATGAAATTTGCGACTTCCTGCTAACAGCTATAGAAGGGAGATGAGGAGGGGGAAATGGAGGGGAAGGCTCTTCCTATAATGAAAAGAAAGAAAGATAGAAAAGGTAGGAAAAGAACATTTAAATTGGCACTATCTCTAAAGAGAAAGCCATATGCTCAGCACACTTTCCATATTCCAGTTTTATAATTACTCTTGAGGTTCCTGAGGGCTTCTAAATCAGGCCATTTCTGAAAGAAGATATATATTTTTTGTTGTTTCAAATTTAGATAATCTTTTCACACTTGGAAATTAGGAATGCACATTAAGATGTTGATAGGAAATTGAGTAGAGAAAGAATTTATATTTTTAATCACCTGACTTTAATGATAATCGCATTTAGGCCAGGTCTCTATTACCCAGTGAAGAAAAGAATTGAGGCAATTACCTTAACAATTGAGACAAAACCACCTAGAGGACATTGTCGGGTTTAGTTAGCTGGATAGTGAATAAGATGCCTGAAATTGATGGAGGCACTGAGCTACTCAAAATGGAGCAGAAACTTTTATTTTTTTTCCTGTCTGTGACAAGCTCTCACATGGTTTCCCTTCTGATAGGAAATTATTTAAAAGATGAATAGAAATGAAACCATGGTTGCTTGATTTTGGAAAATCATCTAGAATTTTAGACAATTTGATCCCTGTTCATTAATTTGGGAGGGTAAAAGATTCCATTTAAGAGAGAATAAGGTAAATTTCATAAATGTACACAATAAATACCCTGGAGTCTCAAATGTGGAAGAGAACAACCAGTTAGAGGAAACCAGAAAAGCCTTTTTGGGAGAAGGAATCTTAAAAAAAGGATTTCTAAGTCTCAAATAGGGCTAGGATTGTTGAGTGGAAGAGGGATAGTGTGTGGGTTATGGAGGAACAAGCAAGATATCACTAGGTAGCCCTAGTGGAAACAGAAACGAAAAGATAAGCTTGAAAAGTACAGTGTATGTGTTATTGTGCCTGTTTGTGGATCAGAGCATAGTGTAGTTTGATGGAAAAATACTGGAAACTATGACCAGAAACTATAATAATAGTATAATAATCATTACAAAATGTGCTGAAGGGTACCTGGGTGGCTCAGTTGGTTAAGCATTCACCTTTGTCTACGGTCTTGATCCTTAGGCTCCCTGCTCAGTGGGGAGTCTACTCCTCCCTCTCCCTCTGTACCTACCCCCACTCATTCTTTCTCTCTCTCTCTTTCAAGTAAATAAAATCTAAACAAAACAAAACAAAAAACAAAAACATGCTGAGGCTTAGTAGGTCCTGAATATGTTTCTGATATAATAGGTCCTGAAATGTGTCTCAATCTGAAAACATAGCCTTTGCTAATGTCTCAAATAGACTTTATAACTCTGCTGAAGTTCATTTACTGCCAACTAATTTACCTATGTATATAAATTTCCATTAATTCTTACAATGGAAAAGAGAATTTTGTCATTATTATACTTCATTTTTGTTTTTTAATAGATGGTCCTTATGGAAAACAAAAAGACTTTTTGTTATGCTTCTCTCACACCTGAAAAAATAGCCATAAGCATGACAATTGTAGGTAAAGACAGACTTATGCTGGCAAGATTGTTTCTTCACTTAGCTTGAAGCTGATTGTGCACAAGAGCAGTTTGGTGTTATCCCCGGTGGTGCTAGGAAGAAGGAATTCACATTCATTTTAGATCCTTGGTTTACTTATTTTCTTCCCTATTTGTCTGCTGGATATTAGCATCCTTTTTCCCCCCTGGGGAAAATTTTTTTCCTTAATAAAATAAGTGAAATAATCACTTTAATGGAAATAGAATTAAAATTTGATAATTACTTAACTGCAACAATAATTTGCAGGGGCTTAGCATTGCTTTTTTCATGCTTGCATTTTTTTTACTAAAATGTTGATGTATTTTTAAGATTTCATTACTTTTCAGGTTTAAAGTAGTTATATTTTAGTTAATGAAATATAATGCATCATATTTGGTAACTGAGGATTTATTTTTTAAGTACAGAGAATGTTCTTTCTTATAGATTGTAATTGTAGCTACATTCATTGTGTCAAATTATGTATGCATTATTAGACCTTCAAACCCCATAATAAATTATGTATATTACTGTTTGGGGGCGTTTGCTTAGTGGCACAAATATTTATATAACAAAAATCTAAGTTATATTTATAAGCAAGAAAACTGAAATCTCTACACTCTTTAGGATCTAACTTCTCTTGATGGTAGGAAAAAGAGTATTTTAATGGCCAAAATGGGATGAAATACAATTCCTAAATAATTTTTAAATTCGCAATTCAAAATTTATGTTCATTTCTATGGTCTTATAAAATAGGTGTTTGGCAGAAAACCATTTTTTAAGGCTAATAACATTTGAAAGCATAACACCTCATATAACATATGAGTTAAGAATTGTGGATTTTGTACAATTGTTCTAAAGATTATAATTTCCTGAACTCACAAAGCTTTAGAATATTACAAAATGTAATTCTTTAATATGGAGAAGTATCTACTGGATTAGTAATATAAGTAAGGAACTAAGAACTTAGTTTGAATAGCATATATTATTATTGTGCATATATTATACATTTTTTTAATACATTGAAAGTAGATATATTTTCTTGTCAGTTTCTACAGAACTGTCTGGCATTTTATTTGTCTTGTTTTTGTTTTCTTTTGTTTTTGTTTTTATGATTTGTTTAATGGTAGGAAATTGTATGTTTATATTATTTACCAAAAAATTTATATATGCAATCAGTATTTAGACCTCTGATTGCATTGCCTGTATCTTGCCATTTAGATAGGTTTACTAAGGAAGTGAATTGTTAGAAATAGGAGATGGATATATTAGGTTTAACACCTTGTTTACCAAAGTATCATTTTGTTAATATCCAAACTAGATATTGTGGAACATCATTACATTGAAAAATGAATCCTTAATGCATTCATTGAAAAATGAATTCTTAGCTTAGTATGCTTATCTCTTTCTGCATTTGAATGGCTCTTGAATGGGGAGGTAAATATTCCCCTGAGGCTAATATGCGAGTTTTCTGTATTTCTAGAGAAAGCTGAGAGGCAAAACTAATATACCTGAAAAACTCCTTAAGTGACTTTAAGATTAGTAGAGATATTTATACAAAATAGCACTCATCCCCATTCTTGACCATTGTACTCTACTAAAACCAGAAATTTTCATAATTGGCTATGACAAAGATAAGGACAGGATATATTACTGTTGTCATAGAGGGAATAGAACTAAACCAAAAATTCTGTGTTGCATTCAGACAGCAAAGTACTGATCAATAGGATCAATAGTTTTGGATCTTTTCCAGCCTTTGCCTAAAAACTAACTTAGTAGGACATCCATAATGATGACTCCCTGGGTGGGTTAGTATAAAGTAAGAATCTATCACTTTTTTCCATTTGAGTCTGCGTTTCCAATGAGCATTAAAAGACTGAAGACATGAGCTGATAAGCAACTGACTTTCCCCCATCCCACCCTCATTAAGCACTATATAGAAGTTAGAAGAATTCAGATATTTTTTAAAGAAATTGAAAAGATGTTTAAAATTCAATTATCATTTAGTTTCAAATTTAAAAATTGAGAAATTTGAAAATGATTTTTTTTTTTTAAGATTTTATGTATTTTTTCAGAGAGACACAGAGAGAAAGACAGGCAAAGGCAGAGGCAGAGGGAGAACCAGGCTCCATGCAGGGAGCCCGATGGCAATCGTGGGACTCAATCCTGGGACTCTGGGAAAGCGCTCTGAACCGAAGGCAGACACTCAACCACTGAGCCACCTCGGTGGTGTCCCTGAATGTGATCCCTAAGTGTGGAAATAATGAATAAAATAATAACCAGCATTTAATTGAGCGCCCAATATGAGACCGATGCTTTCCTAAGTGCTTTCTATGTATTTTAATTTAAATTTTATTTAATGCTTCAGCATTAATGTTCTATAAATGAGAAAATAAATGTACAGACGAGTAATTCATTTTATTCATTTGAAGTATGGAGAACATTATTTTAGAAGTCTTAAGAAAATTCTAGAAAAGAAAAGCCTTACTATTTATCTCAAGAAAGCCTACTTTTTAAAAGTAATTTCTAAATTTTAGAGTTTGATGTTTCATATTATTTGAGAAATTGTTTTATGAAGCTAGTCATGGAAAACCTACATATTCCAATGGTTACTAATCCATGTACTTGACCCACATTAAAACCATTTACAAGTCTGTAAAAGCAGCAACAAACCTAAAAGTAGAAGGCACATTTGAAGCAACCCAGGTAGGTACTACTACTAGGATCAAATTCAGTGTGTCCAAGATTATGAAAAACATGTTATTTTTGTGTTCCAAATGCTAATGCATGTCTTTTTCTGAAGATCTGGAATTTAGAAAATGTGAATATATAGGCTTTTACTTGATTAAGCCAAGTGCTCATTGAGACCTAAACATAAGATTCTGAAAGGTAGAAATAAAATATTAGCTTTTACTGATAAAAGTAAAATTAGTGGGATATTTTGATATGTGGCCACATTGGGCTTTCTACCACTCTACTCATGCAAGGTAGGCTAATTGGGGCACAGGTAATAGTGATGATAACCAGCCCTGTCCTAGCAATATACAGCACATAAGTGTTGAAAAAGTGTGTTTAGTACAGGCAAAGAGAAGAGACAGAAGCTAGAAGGAACTGAAAACTGTAACTGCAACTCCAAAGTTTTACCTAGCCCGCTAGATTAAGTTTTTCCTGCATCTCAGAAGAGTGAATGATGGTGTGGAGAGAGGCTAGGACTGTAACTCTTAAAGGAAATTCTTCATCTAAAACACAAGACCTGGGGGATCCCTGGCTGGCTCAGCGGTTGAGCATCTGCCTTCAGCCCAGGGTGTGATCCTGGAGTCCTGGGATCGAGTCCCACATCAGGCTCCCTGCATGGAGCCTGCTTCTCCCTCTGCCTGTGTCACTGCCTCTCTCTCTCTCTCTCTTTCTCATGAATAAATAAATAAAAACAACAACAACAACAAAAAAACAAAATCCTCACAAAACCTGGTGACAAGCTTCCTTCTATTTTATTATTACAGTGATAATTATAATTTGATATTTATAATTAGAGCCATTTGCAAGAGTTGTAGATTTATCATAGTTCAGAGCAGCAGGTTTGGTGGCAGCAACATTAGGAATAAGAAAGCTAAAACCTAAAGGTCAAGGATCTCGTTGCCTTCTAATTGCTGTCATATCTGCAGACTGTCAGAGAACAGGATTAGAACAAGGAACACTCATTTTGCATAAAGATTTTCTATTTCTCTTGACATTTCCAACAACTTAGTAGCATGACCAAATGAAATCTGAAATAATGGATGGGAAAAGTTAGGTGGGAGGACTATCCAATGTAAGAGTTCTGTCTCAGCCTAATTAAGATTCAAAAATGAGATTGAAAAGATGAAGTCAAAGAACAAAAATTACAAGGAAATTGTGGTAATTGATGAAGAGAGACTATAATTGGTAGAAAGGAATGAAAATGGTGATTTCAGTTATCTCTGATTTCTAATAAGATTGCAGGGACTTGCAGCAAAATGTTTTGGAATGTCTAGCAGGTAAAGATTATTAGGTCAAAAACATTAATTCACATAAAATTTGAAAATCATTGTATATAATATTCACAGTATTTACCAATTTTCAGTCAACTAAATTAAATGCTTCAGATTACAAATCCAGTAACACAGGAAGGATACCTTCTATTTTCCTTGTTATGTTAATTAGTGAAATCTTGAACTCATGCTAAGTAATCAATACATGTTGATTGACTATGGGTGATTTGTAGGCTCTAAGAATGGCAGATTATTTTTTAAAGATTTTATTTATTTATTTGAGAGAGAGAGAGCATGAACAGGGGGAAAGGGTAGAGGGAGAAGCAAACTCCCTGCTGAGCAGGGAGACCATTGGGGAACTCGATCCCAGGACCCTGGCATCATTACCTGAGCTGAAGGCAGACGCTTAACCAACTGAGCCACCCAGGAGCTGAAGGATAGATTATTTTTAAAATGAGTGTTAAATGTGCAAAGCTATAATCAAGTTTTTGCTATTTTACCAATGAAGGGAAAACAATGCTGTAATAAATGTTAACTTATCTATATGTAATGTAACTCTGGGATCGAGTCCCACATCAGGCTCCCTACATGGAGCCTGCTTCTCCCTCTGCCTGTGTCTCTGCCTCTCTCTGTCTCTCATGAATAAATAAAATCTTTAAAAATTTTTTTGATTTCCAAATTAAAGTTTGTTGTAGGATAACAATAGAACAATTTAGCATACATGGCAACACAGATAAATTGAAAACACAGGACAAGGTTCCCAAATATTTACTAAGCGGCAGTGAAGAGTGATGCTGGAATTCGATGTTTTTCACAATGCATGTATAACACGGTATATATCCAAATGGCAAGTCATCTTGGCTTTAATGTCCAATGACCATGACTCTAAATGCTTTGCTTTAATAGCTTAAACATTTTCTCTTACGGAAACTGCCACAGAAAACAATTACATATAATAATAAGTGGGGAAAAAGTAAGTGTTAATATTTTATTTTATTCTGAGTCATAAAGAACACATAATTTAATAAATTTAAACAAACTAGGGGTGGTGGAAGGGGGGAGGAGGGCGGGTGTTGGAGGGGAATGGGTGACGGGCACTGAGGTGGACACTTGACGGGATGAGCACTGGGTGTTTTTCTGTATGTTGGTAAATTGAACACCAATAAAAATTAATTTAAAAAAATAAAGTTTTTTAAGAAATGTTTTTGTTATTTCAATAGCAGTAAATGGGAAAAATGTAAAAAGAGGCATTTTTCTGACTTCATAAAAAGAATGTCTCAAACAGTATAAAGTATAAAATAATGCATCTGTGTCAGGAGTTTTTTTCATCTTAATTTGGGTAGAGGGAAAACCAGAAGCCCTCAACGATATACAACAAGATTTCGATGCTCAGGCACCCAAGGTAGTCATCTAGGAAATTCTGTTTGTAGTTAGTTGTTGGTTCTTCTGGTCTTGACTGTACTCACATGTGCATGAGGCAGCTGATCTGGTATGGGATGAAAATCAGGACATCATAGTTCTGCTCCATGCATCTCTCATCCCCCATCAGATTTGGGAGGGTATATCCTTCTCATGATGATAAGAAGGGGAAAAAAGAGAGCAAGCCCAATCATGAAAACACTCTTCAAGCCTCTTGGGTGTGCCACATTTACTAATATGTCATTGGTTAGTGCAAGTCATAGCATCAGGCCCATAATTACAGTTGGGAAAGATAGATTAGACCCACTCTCCAGGATAGTTTTCCTAATGTAGACATATTCCTGGATTCCAGGGATTTGGACATTGTTGGTTCACGAACTCCTCTGAAGCTTTCCAGGTGTAATCTGAAATCAGTCCCCATGCTCAGAAGGCAGGAAGAGACTGAAAAAAAAGAGGTGGCCCACTCCAGGGTGGTAGGTGTTTTAATAAGCAAGGAAACTTATATACAAGGCTTGTCTTGAGTGGCAGCAATAGGAGTGGATCCCCAAGTCCACCTGCCAAATCTTAAAAGTTTCTGCAGAGGTCTTACCTGGGTTCAGTCCCATATACCATTCAGGTGTATTCAGCATCATATCACTGTCTCAAGGCCATGTCCCCAGAACAGCTCTGGGAATGAGAAAAGAAAGCAAAACCCACATTCCAAGGACTGAGGAGAGGATGAGGAGGCTGTTTGTCTGAGCTCACAAGTCAACAAACACTCAAGTCTTTTGAATGACCTCTCCCTTCAGACATGGACATTTTGGGGAGACAATTCTGTTTACTGTAAGAACTTCCTAAATATCTTCTGTGTGAGAAAGTGCTCTCAAAGCTATTTAAAATAATAGTTGGAATAGTTAAATTTTTGAACACTAGGAATTACGCTATTTATGAATTATTTAATCTCCTATATGAGCTAAAGATGTTTATTATTCCTATTTTGCTAAAGAGGAAACTGAAGCTTAGCTATCTTCCAAATGCTAAGTCCAGTTACACAGACCACAGAACCTTTGGGGTAACTGCGATATAGAGCTCCTTTGCTTAAACTCTTGCTGATTGTCTTAACCAAAAAAGAAAATTATCATGACATATGAAGTTCTATTTCTGTCAAACTTCTAACATGCTATAACAAAATAATTTCCTTTTGGCAAAATGTTCTAGAATAAAAGTGATTTTTATTAATACATTTGGAACTTTGTGTTCAGAATTATCAGTTCCTAAGTTTACCCAAAATATTTCCTCTGATTATCTGCCCACATCATTCTTTTCTCCCCTTCAGTTTGAATTCTGCTTTAATGCATTGATTATATTGATAAAGATGTGGGAGGGGGGAGTGGCAAGGAAGAAGCTGATCTATTGTATAAGAGGATGGAAAGATATGGAGTAGAATTGTAATAAGTGAAGTTATTAAATCAGATGCAATTTTACAGGTCAGTGAAACCTTATACTGAGAAAATATAAAGCAGAGTACATAAGCACACAGAACCTTAGACTCCTAGGTCATTCTTATACCTGCATGAGTGAGGTAAAGAGAGGACAGCAAGACACAGGGGAAGCTTAAATATGCAGGATTAAGGGGTTGATAAACACTGAAGCAAACACTTACCTCTCCTGGTTGTTCTTATAGTTTCTTTTCCTCACTAAGGACAATATAAAAAACAAAATGTTAAAACGCAAATTATACATACATGCACACACACAATGCAAAAGGTAACTGGTAACAGAGCCAAGTTGTATAGTGAAGCTTTGAATAATTTTAAGAGGGTCTCTGCTGCAGGCATTGAATGTTGCATAAAGAAAGTAATTAGAGTTATTTATGATAGAAAAAAGTTGATTAAGCTGTGTGCTTCAGAGAACTGAGGACGGTACAGTCCTCTGATGCAGTTTTCTTTCTCCCTCTGAATTGGTAGAAGTCAAAGTAGATAATCAGGGAACTGAAAATCTACGCAGTTGTTCCTATTCTGATTGCAGTATCGGGCTGGATAAAAACAGAAGCTCCAGCAGTTACCTGAGATTGTAGCAGGTTGCTGCTGAGACTGCTCTCCCTATTCCCTTTTCTTATCCAAAGTGGGTAGTTGGGAACAGAACAAGTAGCCAATACATACCTCTTTATTTTTGTTTCTTTCAAATGAAAAAGAAGATGTCAGCAGCATTTAGGATGCAGAGATAAATTCATGGGAATAAAGGATAAAACAGCACCCTACCGCATGGCAAATTATCAGGACCCATTTCCTGTCTGTCCTTTGTCTTTCTTTATATGTCATTGTTTGGACCTATCTCTATCTACCTCATTCCTTGTGGAAGGCTTAAGTCCCACCATCTTATGTGTTTATCAGTTCCTAGTTTGGCCCAGTTGGCTACCTAATTCCACCCTGTGAACTTACATTTTTTATTATACTGAGCTTTATTAAGATGTTTTATAACTGAGTTTTATTCTTGTCCCTTCACCCTCCTCCATTCACTGGAAGTGCTCAGGGGCTCACTCACTGCAGCTCCTCGTGACGTCACCTCAACTACATACAGTGAGTGCCAAACTCAGAGACTAGGGCCCTCTCTTCTCCCCATATAAGTCTTGCCACAGGGTCTCTGACACAAATGAGGCAGGGTGATATAGACTTAATCAGTCTTAGCACATGTTTTAGTCTAGAAATTGAAACTCAGATTGATCTCTGTAACCTATGATGATTTCAATATATTCCTTGAATTTCAAAATATATTTGTAAAACGCTAAATTTTACTAAATATTCTTCAAAAATAAAATAACCATAAATAATTTTGGCTTTCTAATTTACTTATCAAATAGGCACCAAAAAAATGTCAATAGTTAAATATCCCAATCCTCAGCTTGGTGATTTCTAACAAATTTGGCCAAGTTCAGAACAGAATTCTGTGCTCTAGCATGTAAATTTACCTTAATTCCATGTCTTAAGTAGTAATACTTCCAATTATTCCTAGATCATACATCTGAGTTATATTTTTAAATATCCTCCTGGAAAAGAGATTTTATGACAGAGCTCTTACCATGGGGATGTTTGACTTTGGCTTAAAAAAGCATCTACTCTGTGTCACTAATATACCAAGATGTGAAATGGAAAATTTTTATATTCATAGCTACACAGAGTTCTTGTAAATTGCTGAAACATGAAATAACCAAATAAACTTTATTATTGAAATGGGTTTCTTAAGAACATAAATGTGTAATGTAACTTTCAAACCTGTTAAACCATGAAAGAACTACACCGATTTCATAACACAAAGCACAGTGTGTATAAAACTATGTAGCATAAAATGTTCAGCTGCCAAAGTAACAGAAAGGTTCCAGGAGGTATTTTCATAAATCTGGAAACAGTTAACCTGTTTTGATGATCTCCCTCATTCCATTTACCTGAATAGCAGGGCCTGGCTTTCTGTATCTTTGGAGTTAATAAATTCAATTTAGTTGAGTCTGTATTTTAAAATGGTCTTTCATATTAGAAAGTTCAACTTTCTGGAGAAAATGGAATGGTATTATTCAGATTAAGAGTATCCTTTCATAAGTTTTGTTTTATTTGGTAAGTAAAACAACTGAATAAAGTGAAGGAGACAGTAAATGACATCACATTTTTTTTTTATGTGAGGAAACAGAGACATAATAAATTTAAATGACTTTTGTTCGAGGCCACTGGTCCCCAGGGTCTTAAGAATTTTCTTCTCGATGATAATTGGGAAATGGCATCACCTATGCACTCACCTGATTGGGAGTATTTCCCACCCTGCGAAACATAGACATTTAGCTGTGCAAATGAGGTCATAGGACAATTTTAAGGATTATTAGGCTGCATATTTGCATATATGTTGACTTTTCATAAATGACTTTTGAGTTGAGTGTTAGTGGAAAATGTTTACCTGTGCATTTGGAGAATTTTTTTCATATTAAGATGCAAAGCTACAAATCTCAATAGCGTGTTTATATTAGTTTATACACTTTAATATAACAAAATGCTATTACTCTTATTTATAAGTAGTTGATTTAAGTAGCATTAGCTAAGATTGGACTTTAACCTGAAAACTTTTCCTAGAAAACTGAAATTAAACTAATACTTTAGTTTAAAAAAAATACATTTGTGCTATGTAATTCAAAGAAAACAGATTTTGGGAAAGTTGTGTGGAACTGCTTCTTCACATAGGGTGAAAAAAGCCAAACAATTTATATCTTTTTTTTTTTAAAGATTTTATTTATTTATTCGTGAGTGACTGAGAGAGAGAGAGTCAAAGACATAGGCAGAGGGAGAAGCAGGCTCCCCACACAGAGCCCGATGCGGGACCTGATCCTGAATCCCAGGATCAAGACCTGAGGTGAAGGCAGACACTCAACCTCTGAGCCATCCAGGCATCTCAATCTATATCTTGTTAAAAGGGATTTGGGTTTAATCTATGAACTGCTTATATGAGTGATGTTACATAATGTGGGTGAATTTGTTCTTTTAATATATGGCCTTTTAAATACCTACTAAGTAATCTAAGTCACTGGTGAAGGCCTTTCCCCAACAAGGACCCGGAATACACATCCAGTCTTCCCTGCTTCATACCTGTTGATGGTTGCATTAGTACTACCAGCCAGGTAGCACGACAAAGGGAAGACTATTTGGTATGCCCCTCTACTCCAAATTTACTGTATGTATAAAGTTGAAATAACATTGAACAAGAAAAATAAAAAGAATTTAGCCTTTCTGGCTACCATCCAGGGCACTATTAATAAATCCCTAAACTATGAAAATGCCCCACCTATTTAGTAAAAATGAAATGAGGGTGCTACTTTCCAGATCTCGACAATACAAATCTGACTTAGCTTTGAGTAAACTCTATAATATCACAGTTTTTTAAACTTATAGTGACAGGGAAATATTAAGATTTAATATTTTCACATTTTCTTAGCTGACTTCTAAAAATGAACGTGACTTGATACCTTATTTTGACAGATTTCTAATTATTTTGTTTTGTGCACATATTCATTTTATGACTTTTATTCCAGTTTACTTTGGCATTTTTTAAAGTGTACTTAATTACTTAAAATTTCTTACTGGTGAAAACAGCTATGAATTGACTCTTCCTAAAGATAATAATGAAATTCTTAATATACTAAAGTGACATCTGTCAAAATAATGAGGAGTTATCTGTTAAATGGATATAAAGCCATTATTTTTAGGTTACTGCTATATATTTTTAGCTAAGTGTCCAAATTTCTTTTCTTGCTCTGTCCTTTCTCATTTTCCACATAGTGGCTAGAGAGAGCTTTTCAATACTTATCAACCACATATCATTCTCCCACTTAAAACCATTAGATGATCGTAGGATAAATTTTATTCTTTTCTCAGCCTATGGGGCCCTACATGATCTAGTCCTTGTCCTTTTATTGTTCCCCATCCATCCTCAACACAGTGCTCGCTGACTGCTCTCTGTAGTCACTCTGATCTGCCTTCTGTCCAGTGAATACACCAACTCCTTTCAGCCATAGTGCTTTTGCACATGCAGTCACCTGTACCTGAAACTACCTGCCCCTAAATCATCCTAAAGAAGCTTCTTCCTTCTTGCCATTCTGATTTCAGCTAGAATGTCACATCTTCAATGAGGACACCTCTAAGCACCTCATTAAAATAACATTCCCCTGCAAATCATTGTCATATCACTTTGTTACTTTTTTCTTATAGCTGAATTATCTTGTTCAGTTATTTTATTATTGTTTGTTTCCCTCCATTCACATGTAAATGAATGAAGTGATGTGGGTGATCCCCCTGTCTGTTTTGCATAGTGCATCATAGGCCCTTGACACATTTTTGTAGAAATAATGAAAAAAAAAGTTGCATGTTAGAGTGCTCTGTAAATCCTGAAGCATGTCCAATTATAAGATGCAATTATTAGCTGAGTAACAATGAGACAAGTCTTTTATATATATTTGTCCTGATAAACTGGATAAAAAACGTGCGAGTGTGTGCTGTCCTTAAGGATAAGTAGATAAGCGGTCACCTAAAGTTTATGGGGCACACATTTTGATATTGATTCATTTTCAAACTACTGTGCATCTTCTGTGTTGGAAATAATTAGAGCCTGTGAACTGAAGTGAAGGAAACATTTACAATGCTGAATAACCTAAAGTGAAGACAGGGGTATCTAATTAGTCTTTCTTCTGACAATCTTTTTTTGGATTAATATTCTTCTCTTTGAAAAGTCTAACAGTGGTGCTTATGTCACCGACTCTACTGATAATTAATAGTGTTCGCCATACACCTACACATATTCCTTCCAAAATATTCTTGTGTGATGCCACTACTGGAAAGAACAGTTTCAATTAGAGAGGAGAGCTTTTGAAGTATAGATCATGTGGTCTATTATAAGGAATATGTCCTATTATAAAAGAAAAATCTCTCATAGAACATAATAGTTTATGTAACTTGCCTGGGATATTGTTTAACAAAACACTTTATGGATACTTCATTAGGACATGACTTGATGAAGAAGCAGGAGTAGCATTCATCCACATTTTTCTTTTTTAAAATCCCTAAGATGTTTTCCTGTACTATTTCCACCCCAGTCACAAGCTTATTAACTTGGGAATGAGGTGACAGGGCCTTTGTCTTTGAATCTTGTAATTATAATTAATAGTAAGTTAAAGGGAAGCAGAACGCTTATATTCAAAGTTTAAAGTAAAATGACTTTGTGGCACTTAGGGCAGGTGCCAGAAGATATTAAGTAAGAGCTCATTATTCTTATTAATAAGAACTTCGGGGAGACATCTTTGAGAAGCAGAGTCATTTTATGGTTACAAGAGGGACACCTATCTGTGGACAGAGCTTGGGAGTGGAACTGTGCTCTTCTTGTCTGAGGATGCCTAAGGCCTAGCAGAGGCTTTCCCAGACGGTTCCTTCACTAGTTTGTGCCAGTTTTATACATGAAGACAGAGATAGGAGTCAGTGTATACATACTGTCCACTGCTTCCTTAATACATTTCTAAAAGTATATCATGAAATAATCCTAAAACTTCATTATATTTACTTGTGAAAGTATTATGTGGGGGTGGGGCTGCATTTTACCAAATGATTTAATATCCAATAAAGCCCAGCAGTGGCCAATGTCTGCCAGAGCCACATGGAAACATCATTTCTCTCTCTAAATATCTGCAATTTTAAGTACTAAATTTACTACCCATATTCTTTAAAAGAAGCATATATGATTTATAGAAGTTAACTACATGAAGGACCAGTTACAATAAAGTATAATAGTGTTGAATAATAATAACAGCTAACTTGGGGATCCCTGGGTAGCTCAGCAGTTTGGTGCCTGCCTCCTTCGGCCCAGGATGTGATCCTGGAGTCCTGGGATCGAGTCCCACATTGGGTTCCTGCATTGAGCCTGCTTTTCCCTCTGCCTGCATCTCTGCCTCTCTCTCTCTCTCTCTCTCTCTCTCTCTGTGTGTGTGTGTCTCATGAATAAATAAATAAAATCTTTTTTAAAAAATGTAAAAAAAAATACAGCTAACTTTATGGAGAGCCAACCATGTTCAGATATTGTTTCAAACACTTTGCATATGTCAACTTATTTATCCTCACAACACCTCTTTGAATGAGGCTTATGGTTCCCTCCTTTTCACAAATATGGAAACTGAGACTGAGAGGTTATACAATGTAATTAGCTACTAAGGAAGTTGTAGACCAGT
Organism: Vulpes vulpes; assembly: GCF_048418805.1. Lineage (NCBI taxonomy): Eukaryota > Metazoa > Chordata > Mammalia > Carnivora > Canidae > Vulpes > Vulpes vulpes. The sequence goes on along the minus strand of NC_132795.1, from coordinate 9,773,556 downwards.
ATTCAAATCTGGGCATGCCGGTCTCAGGGACTCCGTCTGTCCTGTGATAGTGTTCACTGTATTTTCATTACTTGTCTACCACTATTCTAAGTCCTCTACGTGTATTATTTAATTCCCAGAACAAATCTATGAGGTCAATACTGTATTATTACCATTTCTCAGATGAGGAAGCTGAGGAAAATGCTAGTGAAATGACTTATCTGAGGATGCCTAGTAAGTAAACACTGAAGCAAGAGGTCAGACTCACATGTTACTCTGGAGCCTACACTCTTAAACACTAGGCCACTCCAACCATGTGGATGCTTTACATCAGGAATAGGCAAACTAGGGCCAGAGACCAAATCTCTCCCACCACATGGTTTTATAAATAAAGTTTTTTTTAGAACACAGCCTTGCTTATTCATTTATATTTTGTTTATTGCTGCTTTCATTCTACAATGGCAGAGTTGAGTAGTTATAGCAGAGACCATATGGTTCATAAGCCTAAAATATTTACTACCTGGCCCTTTACAGAAAAAGTTATCCAGCCTCTGCTTTAGAGCATTAGTATTTCTTTCTCAATTATCTTCCTTTCATCCCTCACCACTCTGAGCCTAGCCAGTGCCTAATTTCCAGAAAATAACAAGTGACAGTAATACAAACCTTTCAAACATAATTAGAAAATGACCAAAAAAAAAAAAAAATCAGTTCTATAGAAAATCAAGGTGCATCTCAATCCCTTAGATAGAAATAAGACATTTGGATTGGTTTTTGCCATCTAAAAAGGGAAAAGGCAGTTGAGGGTCTGAGCTCCCTCTACTGAGAGACATGGACTCTGGAGAAAATCTGCTCATATTCATGTCTTCACTCCATTTCCTGGCTTCATGACCTTGAGCAGATCACTTAACTTGCATGTATGCCAATTCCCCATTCTGCAAGATGGGTATAATAGTAGACCTAACTCATAGGGGCATTATGACCATTAAATGAGTTAATGCTTGTAATTTTATTATCAAGAACTGACTCCTGTAAAGTGTTCATTATTTCTCCTGTTCTTCAATTTTTTCAAAAGACTAATTCAAAGCTAAGCAGAATAATAAAAGTTGAATATACAGGGGAAGTTCTCAATGTATGAAAAGCCTATCAAATCAATGCTTAATAAATATCCTTCCATGCGGAGAAAAGGGAACCCTCTTACACTGTTGGTGGGAATGTGAACTGGTGCAGCCACTCTGGAAAACTGTGTGGAGGTTCCTCAAAGAGTTAAAAATAGACCTGCCCTACGACCTAGCAATTGCACTGTTGGGGATTTACCCCAAAGATTCAGATGCAACGAAACGTCGGGACACCTGCACCCCGATGTTTCTATCAGCAATGGCCACAATAGCCAAACTGTGGAAGGAGCCTCGGTGTCCATCGAAAGATGAATGGATAAAGAAGATGTGGTTTATGTATACAATGGAATATTACTCAGCGATTAGAAACGACAAATACCCACCATTTGCTTCAACGTGGATGGAACTGGAGGGTATTATGCTGAGTGAAATAAGTCAATCGGAGAAGGACAAGCAGTGTATGTTCTCATTCATTTGGGGAATATAAATAATAGTGAAAGGGAATATAAAGGAAGGGAGAAGAAATGTTGGGAAATATCAGGAAGGGAGACAGAACATAAAGACTCCAAACTCGGGGAAACGAACTAGGGGTGGTGGAAGGGGGGAGGAGGGCGGGTGTTGGAGGGGAATGGGTGACGGGCACTGAGGTGGACACTTGACGGGATGAGCACTGGGTGTTTTTCTGTATGTTGGTAAATTGAACACCAATAAAAATTAATTTAAAAATAAATAAATAAATAAATATCCTTCCACATTTTTCCTAACAGCGTGCTATATGAAAATAGGTGGATAAAAACTCATGGCCCTCTGACAGCTTGAAGTACAAGACAAGGCTCATAATAGTAGTGCAAGAGAATAAGATTTTTATTAAGTTCAACATATAATACATCAACACAGAAACCTAATGCAGACAGGAATGTTAGAGAACGCTTCTCACCTGCTTTCCCCTACAGCACCAGAGCATTTTAATTGTAAATGGTAGAGTCCACTATAGCCTTTAAGACACTCAGATGTCAAGTAGTACCTAGCTCCGATACATACACTGACAGTTCCTGGATATGCTCGTAAACTCAGAGGTAACAGTGACTAAATGACTTAAGCATTTATGGGAAATGATATTATTGTCAAGCTTTTATAAGAATTGTTGATGTTTACAATATACACATAAAAATAATAAACTATGGGGCAGCCCGGGGGGCTCGATGGTTTGGCGCCGCCTTCAGCCCAGGGTGTGATCCTGGAGACCCAGGATCGAGTCCCACATCAGGCTCCCTGTATGGAGTCTGCTTCTCCCCCTGCCTTTGTCTCTTCCTCTCTCTCTCTCTGTGTTTCTCATGAATAACTAACTAAAATCTTTTAAAAAAAAATAATAAACTATGAAAGACTAGTACTAAGTAGAAGTAGCTAAATCATGAACCCCAAATTGAGACTATCCTACAAAGTCAGCCTCCATCCATTCCTGGATGTGAACTTGAGCAACTTATATCTCAATCCCTTACTTAGTCATAAAATAACAAAACTAATAGCACCAGTTAATCACTCATTCAGATACTTGACAAGCATTTATAGAATAGCTACCATGTGCCCGCCACTGTTAGGATTGAGTGTACAGCAAATACACAACAAACAGGCCTAAACTATTGCCCACCTCAGCTTTTATTCCACTTAAGAGAATTAAACATTTAGTACAAATTCTGGTGCACATTCAGTTTTCAAACAGTGCTGGATATCATTACTGTTAACTGATGAGGAAGAGGAGGAAGATTTCAGACACCAGTGCCTCACTGGAGTTGGTAATAACACTGAATTTATGCATCTTGAAAATGTTTCTGGTCCATGGCCCTTACCTTGTGTTCCCAGTCTTGATCTTCTTCCACACAGAGTGATCTGAGTTGGCATTTGCTGCTCTTGATTGGGGGTCTTTATGATTAGGACTATGACCCAGTATTGCTGATATACTTATTTAGTGACTAATCCAATAACAAGTATTGATTGATTGTTATGAAAACATTCTCATCTGTATATTCTGAGTATATTTCTGTTCACTTAATGACCATTTTCATGGATAGGGGTGCCTGAGTGGCTCAGTTGGTTAAGCGACTGACTCTTGGTTTTGGCTGAGTCATGGTTTCAGGGTACTGGAATCTAACCCTGTGTTAGGCTCCGAGCTCAGCAGGGAGTCTGCTTCCCTTCTCTCCATCTTCCTCTCCCTCCTCTCATGCATACACTCTCTCTCTAAAATAAATAAATCTTTTATAAAGACCATTTCATGGATGAAGTAAAATTATATTTAAAGAATAGAATATCAGTGCTTGATTGAAATTTGTCCAGAATGATTAGAAGAAAACTCTTTTATATATGAGATTCTTTAAAAAAAAAAATCATCGTTACAAAAGATCTATCTGAGCAATAAAACCAGAGACTGTGATGAGTAGGATCAGACCATGCCAAGTGGAAGTAGACATTCCAGGTGGCTTGGAGGAGACCCCAAAGTAGAAGGGATCAGAAAGAGTTTGGAAAAACACTTTCAAAACTGATTAACTACCAATGAGTTTGTGTTTATATTTTTTTCCTTAACTTCTACAAACGGCTCCCCTCACAAAAGTCATTTTGGAAACTTATCTTTCAAAGTCTGTAAAGACATCAATGATTTTAGTTATCTTACTTAAAGAGGGTAATTTATCATCTAGTCAAGTGTGCACGTGTCTGCCAGGAAAGCTTCGAGCCAACATATATCATACTCAGTAGCTTCAAGGATTTGGTTTGCCTTCTTATGTGTGTTTGAATATAGAATTCATTTCAATCTGACATTTTTTACCTCTCATCATATTTTTTCTTCTAATTAAGTTCTATAAATGTATCTTCTACCACATTTGAGCTGTAATAAATTCTTTTCCTGGATTGGCCTTCTGAAAGTCACAAACCAACATTGTGATGAATTGCAAAATGACTAATTTCCCTTTTGTGTTTATTTTGAGCAGCAGAATGCTGGAGAAAAATGAAGCAGAGTTTCACTAGAAAGAAGGTCCTGCTTATAGTAGTTACATGCCTGTAAATTGAATATTTTCAACACTAACTGACCCCAGCAGATTTCTGAAATTGCATAGGTCTAATTCAAGGACATAATTTTTCAGCCCCAAGTTTTGGGATTTGATGGTATTACTGGGAGGGATCCATACTGAGGAAAGTTTTCCTCTCATATAAGCCCTGGAGTTAATGATTTGGTGTGCACTGAGACCGTGATGTCATTGGGAAATAGATTTCTTAAATTCTGTATTGCAGAAGAAAGGACCAGGCTATTCACAGAATGGACTGCAGAAGAATGAATGTAAAAATTTTATTTTGGGGGCAGCCCCAGTGGCACAGCAGTTTAGCGCTGCCTGCAGCCTGGGGTGTGATCCTGGAGACCTGGGATCAAGTCCCAGGTCGGGCTTCCTGCGTGGAGCCTGCTTCTCCCTCTGCCTGTATCTCTGCCTCTCTCTCTCTCTCTGAATAAATAAATAAATAAATAAATAAATAAATAAATAAATTTTTAAAAAATTTATTTTTTAAGTCTTTATTTGTTTTACTTCGCTATATTATAGGCAAGTAAATGTATTATATCTTTGATTTGAGATGGCTATGCTGAAATTGAATAATTTGTTGGTAATATATAGGCTGGCATTTTAATAGGTGCTTAACAGTGGGCACATTTGTTCCTATTACATTGTAAAGCATAGATGAAACTCTATATAAATAAGATTAAAGCATTGCCATAGATAAAATATCAGGCATTAACCTTGTAGACTCTTGATTTTACAATGGTTTAACTCCAATATTTAAATAGCCACAATGATCATAGCCCAGTTCAAATAATACTGCTTAATGTGTTAATCATTAATTTTACATACTTCTTTCTCATTTCTCTCTATGCCTTTATAAAGTGGGAATTGCCTTATGCATCCTGAATTCATTACTGTAATTTGTGTACTGTGCATTGACTGAAGCCAATTTAAGTGGCATATTAGCTTAGAATTTGAGCTTCTTCACTTTGTGTAGATAGTGGGCCATGGAGTTAATGTTTCATTTATAGTATTTGTTATAGAGCTATGATAATATGGTTATGATTCATGATCTTTTCCTGGATAATGCCTGATTTAAGATACACTGTAGTCTGAAAAGAATCTTAATTTTTTTTTCTGTAATAAGTATGGCTACTGGTCCACATATCCTAACACCAAACCATCATTGGCATGACTTTTCCTTTATAAAAGGAAAATCAGAATTATTGTTTTCAAGTCAGGATTTAGACATTCGCCTTAACTTGTCATCATAGTTTGCAAACGAGAAATCTGAGATCCAGTAAAGTTTATTAGATTGATGGCAATCAGAAGCTGTAAGCATTAGAACTACAGCCAGGATGTAGAACCTGGCTCTTCTGACTCCGGAGCCAACACTCTGCAAGCGAACTTGCCTTGATAAAATGGGATAACCACTGTCACTTCACTTAATCAGAATGTGGAATCATTTGCTATTATCTCCCCACAACACTCTCTTCTTGTCTCTCCCTGTGCAGTGTCATCATGCACCCCCACAAAGACATCCTAGTCACCTGTGGGGAGGACCGTCTCTGGAAGGTAGTGGGGCTCCCCAAAGGCAACGTGCTTCACACAGGATTTGGCCATACCGACTGGCTTTCCAACTGCTGCTTCCATCCCAGGTCAGTACACACAACTCCCTGAACCTGCTTCCACTCTCCAGGAATGCACTTGTTTATATTTTGTCACTCTACTGGCTTTTTAAAAAACTACTTTATTGAAATATGAAATGACATACAAAAAAAAATTGTGCAAAGTTAATATATGCAACTTGGTAAGTTTGAAGATAAATGTACATCCCTGAAACGACCACCACAATCTATGCCATAAACACACCTATTGTCTCTGAAAATTTCCTCCTACCCACATTACTATTAATTATAAGATACTTAAAATCTACCCTCTTAGAAATTTTTAAGTATACAATATAGGGGATCCCTGGGTGGCTCAGCGGTTTAGCACCTGCCTTCGGCCCAGGGCGTGATGCTGGACTGGAGTCCTGGGATCAAGTCCCGCGTCCTGCTCCCTACATGGAGCCTGCTTCTCCCTCTGCCTGTGTCTCTGCCTCTCTCCCTCTCTCTCTCTGTGTGTGTGTCTCATGAATAATAAATAAAATCTTTTTTTTTTTAAAAAGAAAATTTTAAGTATACAATGTAATATTATTGACTCTATGTTCTAGGACTTAGTCATCTTATATAAATGAAAGTTTGTACTTGGCTAGCTTTTGTGACACGACACTTTTCTCTCTGGAACCCCACACCCTCCACTGAATTTTGAGACATGTAGATAAATGGCTTTCTTGGCTTTCATTATATTGACTTTAGATTGATAGCTTTTGATATTTGGAACATGTAAAAGTCCACATGCTAACACACTTAGCAAAAGTAAGTAGTATCCCGGGACAAGCACAATTAATGCTCCTTGTACACGCAAGCTCTGACAAGGCACATGGATTTCTAGTCAAGAATGCATGCCAGTCTTTACTTTGCTTGTTAATCTTACAGGTTTTCCTCTTAGAATTAAGTTATCTACTAAAAGGGATTAGAAGGCAGTGATCAATTTCTTTAAAAATTTAATGACACTCAAAATATTAAAGAGAACAAAGTAAAACTGAAGACATTGAACCCTGTAATTACAGAATTTACTGTATTTTGGTATCCAGAGGCCAAGGGCACAGAAGTAAAGACATTGTTAAACACATAGGTACTTATTTCTAGTGGCAGAAAGTTCTGCTCACACTCGTTCCAGGGGCAACTCCTTTTCTACCCCAGTCCTGACTGTATTCTCTTATTCATCATTACACTGTTTAACATTTGTAAACACTCTTACATCTGGCTCTAACACTCTCTGGTCTAGGTACTTTTGGGGACACATAGTTCTTGGTACAATCTCTAAACCATCCCATTGGGAAATTTTGTTCTTACGAGGACTCTATTGATTTATTTTCATGTTCACAAAATTCCTTTAAAAGAAAACCACTGTGTTTGTCTTATCCTTCATATGAATGCCAATGAAATTAGATTGAAATAAAAATAAACTAAATTTTTCAGAAATTTGTGACTGAATGAGAACAGTGAGGAGATTTATTTTAATTTTTGAAAAGCTCCTTAAAGTGTAATTTATCTTTGTTACTAAATGTGTGAATTTAATTTTTAAACATGTAGTGCATTTCATATCTGGTATATAGATAAACAGATTCATGCCACTTCTTACCTCTTAGAAACATACAGCCCATCTTGCTAGCAGAGACAATGCAATTAGTAGTATAGCCTATCACTTATGTAGCTGCTGGGCATGCTAATCAGATTTCCATAATGCCCTGTTACCATGGTAGCCAGGGACTCAGAGATTTTTCTCATTAGTGCTTGACCAGCATAAAGTCCTTTTAATAGATCTTCCTGTTTTCCCACTCAATTACTTAAATTAAAATGAGGTGAAATACATCATTATTCACTCACAATATGAATTTACATTTAGTACTTTTCTTTGGCAGAATTGTAGTAAAATGCAGCTACACTTTTTTTTTTTCCTGGTGTGTAGGGAATCCTGAGAAACAAATACATTTAACCTTAAATGTTCTTAAGTGAGAAATGCTGAATAGCAAGAGAGTTAGTGAAAAATAACGAATGATTATTAGAAATAACAAGAAAAAAACTCTTATATTTGGGGTAGAAATTAATTCAGAAAGAGTTTATATTTGAAACCTCAAAATTTTATAATGCAAACCAACATTGAAAAACATATGCATAATAAAAACCCATGTATAATATTATGTATGTAATATATATACGTACACACAAGCATACATGTTTTAAAATTTGTCGACACTTAACACTTCCCGAAATTTAAATTTTTGAACTTTGATTTTTATTGTGACTTAGGTAATTTGGTCAGTAAAAAAATAGTTTATTGTTGAAGGTAATATTTTTTCTATTTATATACTCATCTGTTAAAAAATTAAACATAAATTTGATTCAAATATGATACTTCAGTAGGTAGTTGGATCTTTGACTAAAGAATGCAATCGTAGTCTTTCTCAGAGCCCATTTGTGTGACCAGCTTGATTCTGCTCCCTGGGAAGAGGCTCAGAGTGGACATACTATGTACCTGCTCCCTGTGCTCTTCACACAGGAAAAGAAACTTATACATTTTCTTTATTTTATTTTTAATTGTAGTTGTTCCTGTGTAGCTGTGACTAGAAACTGTAACTTACGTTACTTCCAACTGGATGTCTTCCTGATTACTATGACATTCAATGCAATGTCTCTTCTTCCACAATGACATGACCCAGATTTCTTCTGGGGGTCAATCCTACTTGATATGACAGTAGTACTTACCCTGACCTAAGCAAATCAATCTTTGTTGTCCTATTTCACTTGCCAAAGTAGGCCTCTTCAATATATAAACAACAAATACAACAGGCATAGTAATATTTATATCAAAGATATACAGATGAAAAATATAGCTGAGAAGATGATTTCTCACTTGAGAATTCAGATAATATGATGTGGAAATATATAAAACAAAAGATCTTGTAAATACAGGAAGATTCTGACAAACTATAATCATCAGAGTCAAGGATTATCTCTCTCAATTTTTTTAACCTGTCAAGTAAACAAAATTACAATGGAATTAGAGGAATTAATAAACTAGCAAGTATATTTAATAGTATATGTTGAACTTTATGAACAGAAAATATAGATTATTTTAAATAATTTTTTAATTTTTATTTTAAATCATTTGTTTTTTAAAAAACACATAAATCTTACACCAAAAATTTAGTGTAAATTAATTCTTCAGAATAGAAATTATACAATCTACAATTTGTAAAGAAGATTTAATAATAAAATCATTTATTGAAAATAAATCAATAACTTAAATAAAATGAAACCTGCATTATTAAAAAGTAAATAAATGAATATTGAGTCACAGAGGAACTATAAACACTAGTTGATGAACAATTACTACAATACTTACTATACATATGAGATGTAACCAAAGCTGTAGTCAGAGTAAAATTCATAGCTTTCAATGTTTTTTTTAATTAAACACACACACAAAAATAAAAAGTGAATTATAAATTCAGATAAAAAGTACAACTGGTCAACAAAATGTAGAAAAGCAAAAGAATGAATAAATGAAAACTAGAAATTAAAATAAAAAGAGGGAATATGTTTTAATCTAAAAGTTTTTTTGAGAAAAAATAGAAAAATAAAGAACTATAATAATATAAGTATAGACACCTCAAAAAACTGCTGGAAAAATGAAAGTGAGGAAACAGAAATATAAACCTAAGTCATTTGAGAGGAGTTAAAATCACAGAGATAAATATATATCTATAAAATATATGTAAAAATATATATACATCTAAGTTTATATATATATCCATGTATATATCTCCAAGTATACATATATTTATCCAAATATATATATTTGATAAAATAGATTTCTATAAAAGTAAATATTACCAATACTTAATCAAGATGGAATAGAACCCAGAATAGATTAATAACAATGTAAAAAAGAAAAAAAAAACAGTTCTAAAAGTTGTACTTTGCATTCCTATGTTGAGCAGTTCTATTGGCTGAGTTTTAAAAATTTTATTTTAAAAAATCAATTTTTGCATTCAAGGAATTTTTTGAAACCAAGGAAAATAAGGAAATTTTAGTACTAGTTTTAAAAAGAGAGCAAAAATATAACTCTAAACTGAACAAATCCAGGCCCACTATAACTACCCCATAACTACCCCCATAACTATAGGCCCACTTCACAATTACAGTTGCAAAACTTTTAAAGAGAAAGGAACTGGAATTCAGTCACATGTTTGAAAAAACAATGTGCAATGACCAAATAAGATTTGTATTTGAAAAGTATGGAAAACATAAGTGGTTCAACTATGAGGACATTATAACATAAATTGTAATAGTAGATAAATATTGAAAATTACTTTAAAATGGATGGATAAAAACCTAGTATCTGTATTTAAGGCACATATATTTGCAAATATTGTTAAGCTTCATGTGTTGCAATTGACAAGAAAAATAGGTTTTGGAACAGCTGGGAAACTAAGAAAATACGGTGGGTGAATGTAGACTCTGGATGCCATGGACTTAGATGGGTCAAAATAGGAATGGGTGCTTACAGGTAATAGGCAAAGTGGGAAACATAAAACCAAACAATCAAAACTACCTAAAATACCTAAAATCAGCATACGAGCAAGGCTCGCATATCTGTGCAAGCTTAGTTACTTATCAATATTTATTCTCAATAAATGTCAGCCACATATTTTTCTTTCCTTTAATGATAATGATTTTTTTTATTAAAACAATTTGAACACTGACATTTTCTAACATATTTGTGATTCACACAAGAAAATGTACATGGGAAACTTTTAATTATAAACACTGGACCAATATTTTACAGACTATACAACTGACAGCATTTAAAAATTCTTGTCACAGAAGGCCAGTCTCCCAAAGGATGTATCATTTCAAAATAATGCTGTACACACCCTGATCATTACTATAAGTTGTTTGCCGTAGAATTGATTTTGTTTGTATCTAATTTTCTAAGTTCCTTAGCAGGGTTTGTGAATCAAGACAATTTTTAGGAATGACGTGGGTAACTAATCACTGTAGAACTGACTGTTATTACATATTTACCACTAGATGGCAATCATACATTGGTAAGGTAAACCACCCTTTGCATTTACAGGGTAGACTAAGGAACTAGCTGTGAAAGAGATTTTTATCAGTTACTGAAAATGGTGAAAGAGTGGAGCAATACGGAGAATGTGCACCGGCATTGCCTTTGCACTGTTGAGTGAAATGTACAATTCCACAAAGTAGAAACTAAGCATCCCCCAGTGCAAATTAGATATCCGACTCTTAACCACTGACGCATGGAATCAGTTTTAGGTTGCCCATGTTAGAATCCTAGCTTCACCTTTGCTAGTTCTATCAGTTTTCTCATCTGTGCAATGGACATCATAATGATACCTACCTTGTAGATTGATGGTGAAGGTGAAATGCTATAGTATATTAAAAACACAAATACTATTGCCTGATACATATATGCTCAATAAGCGTTACCATTATCATTTGTTATTCATTCATTTGGTATTTTGAGGATGTGGAGATAACTCAAAACTTTTTAATAAAACTGGCAGCCTTAAACACAGTGAGATAAGAAAGGAAGAATATGTTGTGATGACTGGGTCCCACCAAGCCCATTGGAAAAACACTATCAAACCATATTTCATCATGTCTGAAGTTCTTATCAAGTTAAACATCAAACAGTTATAAATTAAAAAATAAATATAATTAATGTAAAAAGATGTATGTTATATAACTACTCTTAGCTCTTAAAAAAACAAGTTTTTAAAACTTACAATAATAATTTATACCATATTTTGTTTCTAAAGAAGAGAGAAAGAATTCTGCATATTACTTTTTTGGGGGGTTTTAATTGAAAAAAACTTTTGATCAGAAACACCAAAACCGGGATCCCTGGGTGGCGCAGCGGTTTGGCGCCTGCCTTTGGCCCAGGGCACGATCCTGGAGACCTGGGATCGAATCCCACGTCGGGCTCCCAGTGCATGGAGCCTGCTTCTCCCTCTGCCTGTGTCTCTGCCTCTCTCTCTCTCTCTCTCTCTCTCTCTCTCTCTGTGACTATCATAAATAAATAAAAATTAAAAAAAAAAGAAACACCAAAACCAAAAGCTTTAAAAAAAAAAGATTTTATTTATTTATTCATGAAAAAGAGAGAGAGAGAGGCAGAGACACAGGCAGAGGGAGAAGCAGGCTCCATGCAGGGAGCCTGATGCGGGACTCGATTCTGGGACTCCAGGACCATGCCCTGGGCCAAAGGCAGGTGCTAAACCGCTGAGCCACCCAGGGATTCCCCAAAAGCTTTTAAAAATACTTTTATTTCAATTTGTTTTTTGAGGAATATAAAGCATATAGTGTTTGACCTTCTCTATCCACAGACATGTTTCATTGTTATTGGTCTATTCAGACTAGTTTTGGGCAACTGAAACACAGAGTTACATATCAATCTCCAGGTTAATATTAAGAGCTAAATAGAACACACACTATGCTATTTACTCCTTTCCTCTACCAGGGAATGATACCAATGACAGTGAGGTAGTTTTGAGATAAATACAATGTCCAGTTCTCTGATTCTTGGGATTATGCTTTCTTTTGTATGCCCAGAGCTTATTATGTGAAACAGTGTGTATCTTCCTAAATATCTCTATAAAAAGAAAGTATTTGGGATTAGTGGTTTAAACAATTTCAGAGTGCTGCATTTTTTTCCTGAGTTCATTGCCTGAGGCAGAAATAGACCTGAGAGCATCCTGTTAAACATAACTTCTACCCTTATAAGCTGATTTATGACTTGTGAATAAATAGGCCTCTACAAAATCCCTCATACTCTCTCTTCCCTGTACAAGCTATTTATATATTTATATAATGCTTAAAATCATAGTATGAAAGCTCCTTGACAAGTATATCATTTAGTTATTGAAAAAAACAGAAGCACGAATAATCTTTTTATTTGCTGGAAGCACGAAGTCAAGAGTTCAAATTTCAAAGCATAATGAAGAAGTCGATGTACAATTTCCATAAGATTGTAGTGTCTTGCTTCTTCCTGAGCTTTAGAGGTAGATACTTTGATCATCTGGAAACCTCAGTAGATTTTTAACAAAATAATTTTGAGATATACCTGTTAAATGATTAATGGTCTACTTTATATTATTTGAAGGGGGTATACATTATAATTTCCTTCTTAATGTAGTAAGTCCTGTTGGTGTGAAAGAGATAAGGCTTGAAAATATTAGCACTTATTTAATGTTTTTTTTTGTTTAATTTTTAAAGTAATATGTAATCACCATTAAGAAAAGTGTTAAGAAAATATATATTTTGAGACACCTGGGTAGTACAGTTGGCTTAGCATCCAACTTGATTTTAACTTAGGTCATGCTCTCAGGGTCATGAGATCAAGCCATGCATCGGGCTCTGTGCTTCAAGGGGAGTCTGCTTAAGATTCTTTCCTTTCCATCTGCCCTTCTGCCACACTTGTGCACTCTCTCTCTCTCTCCATCTCAAATAAATAAATAAATCTTTAAAAATAGAGGAAGTATTTCTCATAGTCTCACAGCTCAGTGAAAGTTGAAGACACTGCCCAAGGGTTCTCCTGAGGCAAATGACAGGATGTGGTTCTACAGAAGAAGCACTTCCTAAAGTCAGACCCTTTTTCAAGTGCTTTTATGACAAAAACAGATGTATCATTTTATTTAATCTCTGGTAGCCTAGTTGCTCATTTGAAAATGGGAATAACCTACTTCCTTAGGTTTACGTGAAGGCTGCATGAGAAAATTTATATAGAACATTTGGCTGTCTTGGGCTCAGAATAAGCATTTGGTAACAGCAGAATTGTTCATGTTGTTGGGCAGATTTTTGCCTTGATGTGTCTTTTTTTTTTTTTTTTCCTGAAAGCAATATTGTCTCCAGGTCTATTGGCCTCTCTACCTTGACCTAGCAAGAAAGAAATCCAAGGAACACTTAAAAACATTAAGAGCAGGATCTGTATGATACCCATCTTTGTATAACATATCAATTGAAACATTATAGGGAATCAATAAATATTTACTTAATTAAAATGAACAGAATTGAAGATGTTAGACCAGGAATGTAGCCACTTTTACTCATACTCCTAATAGTATAATGTGATTATAGGGATATACTCACAAACATGCACAAGCATACACATTCACATGCATACAACTCATTATTAATGAGATCATTTTATCAAAAAAAAAAAAACCCCAAGCCTACTATTCTTCATTTGCCACAAAACCTCTAAAAAAATATCAAGTCTTCTCTTAATAATATTACCATGAGGATAAATTTCATTAAAAACTCAGTTGTGGTGCAGTCTTGGTGGCTAGGTGGTTTAGTGCCACCCTTAGCCCAGGGCCTGATCCTGGAGACCCGGGATTGAATCCCGCGTCGGGCTCCCTGCATGGAGCCTGCTTCTCCCTATGCCTGTGTCTCTGCCTCTTTCCTTCTGTGTCTCTCACGAATAAATAAATAAAAATCTTAAAAAAAAAAAAACCTCAGTTATAAGGGGAAGCATTTCTAGGATGGCTGAATAAGAACCTTCAAAAATATCCTTCTCTGTAAAAGTTGAGAGAACATTGGCAAAAATTGCTAAAATCGATTTTGTTTAGAACTTAACCAAAGGCCTGCCCCCATTCAAGGAGGATTTATTGGAGAAAAACCTCCCTGTTCCCATTCCTCTCTCTGTAGCTCTGCAGTAGCTTTGAAAATCAACTGCCTCACAATCATGGTAGCTGTGAAAACCAGTACCAGCAACTAGAGGTGCCAAAAAAGTTTGGAGATCACAAAGCCCCATTTTCAGACAGATATCACTATTTATACTTTCTGGAAGCCTCCTGGAAATATCTATATGCAGAGTTTGTTTTTATTAGACCCGAGTCAGAACTTACTCTGTGTGAATGGATTATTTGACAGGGCATTTGCAGCAAACAATTAGCAGTATGTGTTTAATATTGCAGCTGCCAGAGGCAGCAATAACAGACAAGAGGTTGACCAAATTCTTAAATAGAAAAGCAGAAGAATTAAATATCCCCAAGGGCTTTGAAATACTGCCATATTCCTAGAAATGTCAGAGGACACATGCATTTGAAGAAGTGCATGCATGCCCAGAAAAGACTTGAGAAGAGTCTAATCTCTCACCTCTGACTGACCTTGAGAACTTGTGCAAGCAGGAAGCAAAGGCTAAGGCACTCTATAAACTTTCAGGGTGTTGAGGATGTACCCAGCATCCATACAGAGCCACCTGCAAAGGTTGGATGACTTATTGACTCAAGGTATTAAACCAGCACCTGTCCAATTATTAGCTAAATGAGCAGACTTCTGTGACCACACACAACAAAGAATATATTATTTCAGGAAAGACACTAAGAAACAAATAACAACAACAAATAGCAGCAATGACAAATCCTGGAGAGGAGGAAGTCTGACTTCCAGACTTTCCATATTACTTTAAATGTCAGATTTTCAACAATGACCAGAAATAGAAAATATGAAAAGAAGCAAGACAATGCACAGAGCCTATACATATTTTATATTATAAAGTGGAATTAAAATTGCAGATTAAATTAAGGTTTCTAGTCCATTGACATTAAGATGTGAAATTTACCCTGGATTATCCAGGTGGGCCCCATGTAATCATGTCCCCTTAAATGTGAAAAAGGAAAGCAGAAGGGTTACAGTAAGAGTGATATGAAACTATGTGATGTCTTCTCCCATCAAGACACCTGTTTTTTTGATACTTTGGCCTCAGTTCAGTGAAACTTATTTCAGAGTTCCAGAATTAGAAAATAATAAATTTGTGTTATTTTATGCCACCAACTTTGTGGTAATGTGTTATAACACACATAAGAAAAGAACTAATACAGTGTGAGTATTGTTATTAAATATATTCCTAAATACTCTATTTGTACTGATGCTACTGTAAATAAAATTGCTTTCTTAATTTTCAGATTGTTCATTCCTAAGGTCTAAAAATGCAGTTGATTTTTGTGTATGCATCTTGTATCACTATGCAGTCTCATTTATTAATTTCAATATTGTTGTTAGAATTCTTAGAGTTTTCTAGATATGTTATCTTCACATATTATTTGCAAAGATTTTCCTTTTTCCAATATAGATGCCTTTTTAAATCTAATTATTCAGCTAAAAACTTCAGAACAATGTTGAATAGACATGGTAAGAGCAGAGGTCCTTGTCTTATTGCTGATCTTAGGAAGAAAGTGTTTTGTCTTTGATCATTAAATATGATATTAATTGTGGATTTTTTGTGGATGCATTTCTCAGGTTTAGGGCATTCCCTTTTATTCTCAATTCTGTGAGTGTATTTATCTTGAGAGGGTATTGGGTTTTATTAAATAACTTTCCTGTAACTATTGAAATAGCTATATAGTCTTTATCATTTATCAATAGAGTGTTTTTTGTCGACTAATTTTTATCAAACAACTTTGCATTCCTTGAATAAATGCTATTTAATCATGCTATATATAACCCTTTTCATGTATTGTTGGATTCAGTTTACTATTTTGTTGAAGATATTTGCATCTGTACTCATAAGAGATAGAGGTTATAATTTTCTTGTGATGTCTTTCTTGGCTTTGGAAATCAGACCAATATTGGCCTAAAAGAATAAGTTAGGAAGCATTTCCTCTCCCCATATTTTTTGGAAGCATTTGTGAAGAATTGATATTAATTCTTTGGCAAAATTCATCAATGAAGCCAATTGATCCTGAGCTTTTCTTTGTGGAAAAGTTTTGATTACTAATTCAACTTGAGGAATTTGTCCATTTCATCTAGGTTATTGAATTTGTGTCACATTGTTGCCATATTTATTGTCAAGTTTTTTGCAGTTTCCTAAATAATCCCTTTAATTCTGCAAATTTGGTAGTAATGTCTTTCTTTCATTCTTGATTTTAGTAATTAGTCTCTCTCTTTTTTTGTTGATCAGTCTAGCAAAAGATTTGTCAATTTTGTTGCTTTTCTCAAAGAACCAACTTTTATTGTTGATTTTCTATGTATTTTTCTCTATTTCATTTATTTCCACTCTAATATTTGTTCTTTCCTTCTGCTTTCCTTGGATATTTTTTAAGTTTCTTAATGTGTAAGGTTAGATATCATTTGAAATCTTTATTCTTTTCAAATGTACTATTTATAGTATATTTACCTTCTAAGCAGTGCTATGGGGAGCATTCCATAAGTTTCAGTATGTTGTGTTTTTTTTCTCCATTTGTACAAAAGTATTTTCTGATTTTTCTTGTAAAATTTCTTCTTTGAGCCATTGGCCAATTAGGAGTATGCTACTTGATTTCCACTTATTTGTGAACTTCCTAAATTTCCTTCTGTCATGGCTTTCTGTTTTAATTCCATTGTAGTTAAAGAACATTCTTCATATGATTTAATTCCTTTAAATTTACTGAGGCTTTTTTAAAGCATTAATATGTTATCCCAAAGAATGTTTGATGTACGTGTGGGAAGAGTGTATATTCTTATTTTGCTGAGTAGAGTCTTTGACAGATGTCTGTTAGGTCTAATTTGCTTACACTGTTAAGTTTTATATTCCTTTGTTGCTCTTCTAATTATCCTATCTATCATTAAAATTAAGAAATTGAAGTCCCCAAATGTTATTGTTGAATTGTCTATTTCTTCTATTAATTCTGTGACTTTTGCTTCATGTATTTTGGGTCTTGTATTAGTTTTTTTTTTTTTTTTTTTATTGTTGCTGCAACAAATACCACAAGCATGACAAATTCAACAAACATAACAAAAACAATAGTTTATTACCTTGTAGTTCTGGAGATCAGAAATCAGAAATGGCAGAAGGGGGTTCCAGGGTGGCTCAGATGGGTAAGCGTCTGCCTTCAGCTCAGGTCATGATCTCAGGGTCTTGGGATCGAGCCCTACATCGAGCTCCCGAATCAGTGGGGAATCTGCTTCTCCTCCCTCTTCCTCTTCCTTTTCCTCCTCCCCTGCTCATGTTCTCTCTCTCTCACTCTGTACCCCTCTGTCTCAAATGAATAAATAAAATATTTTTTTAAAAAAAGAAAGAAATCAGAAATGGGTCTCACTGGGCTTACTTAGGTTGTAAAATGCTACAGACACATTGGAAAAACAGTGTAGCACTTCTTCAAAATGCTAAATACACAATTACCGTAAGACCAAGCATTTCCACCCATATCCAAGAAAATTAAAAGCATAGGTCCACACAAAAACTTCTATGCAAATGTTTATAGCAGCATTATTCATGATGACCAAAAAAAAAAAAAAAAAGGAAATAATCAAAATTTCCATCAACTGATGAACAGATAAAGAAAATATGTTATATCAAGACAGTGGAATATTTTTTCAACAATAAGAAGCTATGAAGTACTGATACATGCTGTAACATGTTGAAAAAATTGGTAAGTGCTTACCAGGGACGGCAAAGAGGAAAGAATGAGGAGTAACTAATGAATATGGATTTTCGTTGGGGTGTGATAAAAATATTCTCAGATGAGGGCACCTGGGTGGCTCAGTCAGTTAAACACCTGCCTTTGCCTTCGGGCATCTCTCTCGATAATAAATAAAAACTTAAGAAAAAAAATTGCCAGATGAAATAGTGGTGATGGTTATACAACTCTGTAAATATACTTCAAACCATTGAATTTGCCCTATAAATTGGTGAATTTTATGATATATGAATTATATATCAATAAAGCTCTTTTAAAAAAACAATTATACATATAAATACAAATGACCCTGACTAGTGGTATGATAGGCAGATATAAAGTCACTTTTATGAAATTTTAAAGGGCTTACTACATATCTTTCTTATAAAAGTTAATCATTTCTATTTTAAAAATATTTTGGTAAAATAGTGATACACATTCGATAATTTTAAATTGATGCTTAATGCTTGGAACATCATTCTGGACATAGAAGAAAAATGAAATAATTTTTCTGTATAATCCTAACCCTAAAAGATGTCCAGTTTAATCTCTACAGTACTCACACCTACATTCTACTTTATGTATAAACTATATTAGAAATAGAACTATAGGTATATTAAATTAGAACAGATATGTACTATTCTATTTGTACCAATTTATATTCCCTTCCATACTATATGAATGATTATTCTTGCCAGCTCTGAATTTTTATTTTTTTTCAAACTCTTGGATGTATAATGAGTATGACATTGACACTAAAAACTGAAATTATTAAAAAAAAAACTGAAATTATTAGTGAAACTAATCTTTTCTTGTAGATTAGCTATTTATATTTATTTTGTGAATAACTCAACTTTTTTATTTTTAAAAATTCTATTTCTTTATAAGAACCTTTTTTTTTGTTTCTTAAATATAACCGTTTTATACTATGTAATACATAAAGATCTCCCAGACTTAGTCTTCAAATAAATGTTTGCTTATGGAGTTTTTTTGTTTGATAAATATCTTTCTTTATGGTTTGTTATTGTTATTCTTGTTTGATATTAAATTTTTCCAAAAGTTATGTAGCATTATTTACTAACCAATTATTCTTATGGCTCTCTTTTTGCCCTAATGCATATAAAAACGTTCACCTCACCATTTATTCTCTTGTTTAATGGTTCTCTTTTGTTAATTTCACCATTTAAAATATTTATTTTATTCTTAATGTAACAAAGGAACATAACTATTTTTTTCCATTAAGAACAGCATGAGCTGTAGGCTTGAATCAAACTTCTTTTTTATTGTTTATCTTTATGACTTAGACTTATTTTAATATGAGATGTGTAAACAACTCTATGGTCAGTTGATGATATTGTCTACTGCTGGTATCATTATACCAATTACTGCTGGTATCATTATACCAATATTTTCAATTCCGTTTTTTTCCATATCTACGTTGTTATTAGATTTTCCTCAAGCTTTGACCCAAAGTACTTCTTAATTTAATGACTTTTGTTGTTTTTGGAAGCAGCCTTCACATTTGTGGAGCTCCAGCATGGGGCTTTAACTCACAACCCTGTGATCAAAACCTGAGCTGAGATCAACAATCAGTTGCTTAACTGACTGAACCACACAGGTGCCCCAATTCAATGATTCTTGATAAACATTTTTTTTTCATTTTGAATGAAAAATGTGGGCTCTAATCTTTGTGTCTAATTCAAAGCATTTTTATTCATATTATTTTAATAATTATTTTTATGTCATTTGTTTTGTTTTCTCTTTCTGACATTGCTCCTATCTTCTATTTGATTTCTCAGCTCTGTCCTCTATTTTTATCAACTTCATCTAATTTATCCCTTCACCCTTCTTTCAGGGGTGAAGTTAAAAAAAATTTTTATTTTTTACCTTGAACTTATTTTGTTTGCAGATTTTAATCTGATAATTATATTTTTCATTGCTCTATGTAAAAGACCTATAATTGTGGTTCTTGTCTGTAAACAATTAAGTACCATACATGTAACCCAGTTTAGAACTCATCTTCATATCCCCAGAAGAGCTGGGAAGTGGCCTCTGCTACCTTATTCTTTTTCCAGTTCACTAATTTATAGCCACATCTGTCACCTGCCACTGCCAGTGTTGAGGCCCACCCTCAAAGCACTTTAATTGGACAAATATGAAAATACCTTATTTCACATAGATCTGCCATGGTATGTGATCCTGCTGTTTGTATCATTCCATCTGCCTTGTATGGTAGACAAATATTCACCTTCACATATATAATTAATTTGGGTCACGGATTCATACTTAAGAGGCTTGAGAGAATACAGCAATTTTCATCACCTTTTTTTTCTCCCTGACTTGGGACATAAGAGTGAGATAGCTCAGAAGGCATGTTCTTGGTATAGCCAATCTGAGCTGCATCTTGAGTCTTCAGCTAGTTTCTGAAATTGACACTTGCCTTATCTGAGCAGCCTCAGAATCTGCCACTGTCTTCCTCTTACAAAACACTTCTGATAGGTGAGCCACACATGGTACTTATCCAGTTAACAGAAAACAATTGAAAACATAGAACTGATACATTCAAATGAACAAAATACTTTATATATATATATTTATATTTATATATATTATATATATATTATTATATTATTATATTATATTTATATATATTATATATATTATTATTATAATATATTATTATATATTATATATATAAATGTTTATATATATGTTTATATTATATATATAATTATATATATATTATATCCCTTCCTTGAGCGGGTTTATCATCTCCTGTATCCCATCTTTACAAATGTCCCATCCCCAAATATATTGCATGATCCTCACTTTTTTTGTATTATTCCTACCTCATTGTTTCTAACCTTTATAGATGCTAAATTGTTTAATGCTGAATTGTCTGAACATTTGGCAAATAGGATTCAGTAGTTTTCTAATTGTTTTCTTCCTTTTTTTATTAGTGAATAGATTTTAGAGAGTGCTGTTTTCTCAGATTCTTTACAATTGTCCCATTCTTCTGACTTTTAGAATCATTTCAAAGATCTTATGGCTTAAAGAAAAAAACAAGATGACGAAGAAATAACTCAATGGGAAACTAGTCTAAGTGTGCTTACTTACCATTAATTTTATATGCTTCTTCCAGAAAGAAGCTTTAAAGCTTCATGAGTTTTCTGCTTTTCTTAGACCTTTGCTAAAAAGGAAGGCCTACTTCTGAGATTTTATGATCCATTCAGATCTAGAGAGAGCTCCCACTGGGTATTCTGCTTATAATTTAGACACTTGTTCTAGAAAAACATCCCTTGCTGCAATGACCTTCTGTGTATTATGACAACTAGTCCCATAAATTCCTTTCTCTCTCTATCTGAAGTGGTATTAGTGGGGTTTTCTAGCCTTTTTTTTTCTAAGTTCTTTTTAATGCTGCTCTTCTTTTACAGATGCGAAACTGCAAACCAGACCATTATGCATTCTTCCAACCAACTTGGTGTGCAGTATATTAAGCAAATATTTTTTTAAATCTTGGGCATTTTTTAGAGACTATTTATTCATGAGAGACACACAGAGAGAGGCAGAGAGATAGGCAGAGGGAGAAGCAGGCTCTCTACAGGGAACCACATGCGGGACTCTATCCCAGGGGGATCATGGCCTGAGCCAAAGGCAGACACTCAACCACCTCGCCAATCAGGTGTCCCGAAATCTTGGGCATTTGATGACATTTCCCAGTCTTCAAATATAGAGCATATTGTTCTTTATTTTCATTCATTCATGGCCATTCTTATAAACTCAGGGTGGGGAAAGTTAGAGGCCTGGTCCATGCCATGATCTTAACTCAGAAGTCCATATTTATTTTTAATAGATGATTAAAATTGACCTTTGAGGTCATTTTTATTCCTGAGTTTTTATATAAGCAAATTTTACCCTAAGACTATTTTTGTAAGCAGGAAGTTTCTCAGGTCAAATAGATGCTGTCAAAATAATGACTCCTAGAACTGTTAAATGTCATGAGAAACTAACATTTTGCCTCTAGTTAAACCAAAAATCATTCAACTGTATCTAAGCTGTAAAGAAATATTAGCTTGTATGACCTAACCTTGCTGATTGATGGCCTGATTAAATTACACAGGAAACCTTGGCAGGTTATTGCAGTTTTTAGAAAATTTTGTTGCTTCACAAATATCAGTAAAGCTCATAGTTCTCACCTCAGAAAGGCATTATAATATATACGAAAGCATTCTAATTGAGAGGATGTAACACCTTGAAAGACTACATAAGCCCTCAGGTCAAAAGTTGTCATTCTGCATCTACAATATGCTGTGATGTAAATGTGCACCAGGGCCACATCCATATGGGCAAACTGGGTCAGGGCATGGCCATTCTATTTATTTTCAACTCTTTTTACAAACTATATCAAATGCTGAGCACAATCCTAGAATAACCATAGCCATTATAAAGGCAGAGACATGACTGTAGTCGGTTTTCATTCTTAAGTTTTGTTACTGATAATTGCAAGGTAAGCAATATAGAAATCTTAGTGATATACTAAATATACTGTTGTTTTAATTTGGTTGGCATCCTTGTTAGAGATGGTTGAATTTTTCAAATACCATTAGGGCTTAATTCTCTGCAAGAGCCCTGACTGAAAACCAAGGTCCAGTTAGCGGTGATAGAAGAAAACAGTGACTTACGAAGATATATAAAAGATAGACTCAATAAAAATAGCCCTTTTTGTTGGAATTGGAGAAGAGTGAGAATTTAATATGTTTCCAGAGTTTTAACTTTATATTTATGAAATAATATAGGTAAAGGGATGCATTTCTGCAAAATTTTATAATTTGGGGGACGTTTATTGAGTTTGAAACATCTGTGGGACATTTAGGTAGATATTTAGCATGTGACTCTGAATCTCAGGAGAGAGATTTTTGAGCTAGTCTATGAATTATCTACTGCCACAGCGATGTTGCATAATAAAACTACTCAAATATTTTTAGCTTACTATAAGAGTATAGAATTCATAATTTTGTAGGTCAGCAGTAAATACTGCTCTTACCTGGGAAGATCTTTTCTTTGAGCTGGGCTTCTTTGTATATCTGTTTTTAAGCCAAGTCAGCTGGATGGCTCAGTTCTGATGGTGTCAGCTGGAGTGCCTTTAAAATACCCCACCTGTCTCATCCCTACATGCTTCGCCTACTGTCCCATGGGCTAGGTTGGGTGTATGCTCACACCAAGGAACAGGTGCAAGGATAAGTAAGCCTAATTATGCCAGAAAAGCAACAGATGTATTTGCATTCTCCTGAAGATTAAGCTTGAACTGGCATAATATTTCCTTCTCATTCTACTGGCCAAAGCCCAGAGTGAGAGAAGGTGGACACTAACAGAATTACAGTGTCAAGTCTTGGATACAGGAAGAGGTAGAGAATTGAAACCATGTTTGCTTTCCATCATTTTATATGGATGAGATGACCATGAATCCTGGTTTGTTCAGAAAAGTTCCAATTTATACCTGTTACCCTTATAGAACTATTAATGGCACGCCCCCTTACTGTGAATATTGTTCCAATTTGAGTCATAAATTATATGACAGCTCCATATTGGGGGGGGTGAATAGGGTGAGATGAACTAATTGAATCAGAGTATGTGTAGTGAACAGCAGAGATAGAATAAGAGTCCAGGTAGGAGGTGCGAAGGAACAGGAAATGAACAAAGACAAAATGGGTCTGAGGAAGCCAAGAGAGAAGAGATGCAAGAAAGAGAGCTAAATTACAAGATCAACACCAGCAACTCATGAAATAAGATATGCAATATGCCTGTTGCATTTGACAACCAGAAGTCTTTGTTGAACATAGTAAGAAGTTGCAATGAATTAGAGTCAGCTTTAGTTCTTCCTTTTTATTGGACACTTCTGGATCTTAGATTTAAGACAGAAGGGACTGGACTCAGGAATGAGGTCCTTCGAGTGCTAGCATTCTAGGGGTCTGAATACTAAACACCACCTTCAGACTAAAATCAAATGTGCAAGATGCAAGAACTATAGCTTACATTTCTTCCCTATCTCTTTTGACACTAAATAAAAATGGTCTGATATGTATATATTAGGAATTATTCTAATTTTATTTTATTATAACTATAAATTCATTTTTCTCCATGTATTTGATGTCTTTGATTGACACAAAATTCAATAAGACCTACTATAGTTACATTAAGTATTAACCAGGACATTATTTTGAAACATTTGGGAAACCGTGATATCTAAGCCTGATCTGAAATCTTACTGAGAATATTAAACAAGACAGCTTTAAGGCTTGTCAAGATTTTTTTGACAATCGTCCTAACTTTGATGAACCAACTAAGAAAATACCCCAGTAGCGTTTACTTTAAAAATCTTTGCAGATTTGACATTGTGTAAAAGTATCCAGTTACAAGCAGATACAGACTTAATGACAGTAAATGACATTAAATTTTTTCGAAGAACAAAACTCTCATTTGAAGTGTAGGAACATAGCTTTTTGTAATTTGAAACTTCAAGGATAATGAATTGGCTATCACATAAAGGGACAGAAAATCTGACTAGTATTGACTTTGCACCAAAAACAAAAGAAAAACAAAACAAAAAAGAAAGAGAGAAAGAAAAGAAAAAAGAAAAGGAGAAACCCATTATCTTCATGTTGTTGAGTCCTTTTCTTGGCTGCTGCTTAGACTTTACAAACCTATTTTGTGTGAGTGGACATCAGATTCCCTTTGGGACTCGAGTTTACTTATTTTATCAATAATAAGAGCCTTGTGGAAAGAGAAATAAATCACATATAAATGAAATACAAGAGATTACACCAGGAACTGAGCTTTTACCTTGACGAATCCAATAGCTTTGGCCAGATATCTCAATGTCAAAAGCATTATAAGTATTCTACAAGGTATGTCTGGCAAAGAGAAATCAATAACAAAGTATCGGATTTGATTAAAATGTTTACTTTTTCCCTCTTCTCCCTCCTTTCCCCAGCTAAATAGCCCTTTCCCATACTAATCTGATCTTTTTTATGGTTATTGGCTGGCTTTGATTTTTGTCAAAATGCCACATGCCTTAGAATTTATTTATAAATGATCAAGTTTTCTGCCTCTCCAAAATTTCAATATTGGGGTTCATGCTCTTTTGTCATGCCATGTGTCATGTAACTTGCTAACAGACTTCAAAGAGATTTTAAATACCCCATTTTATAAATAATTTTTATTCTGACAACTTCATAATGCCTTTTATGATTCTTATAGAAGCGAGAGCATGCTTAGCAAGATAATTCTCCCAAGATTGCTCAGCTCAATTGTAGTTTAGTTTTTTCAGTAATTTTGCTCATCAAAGGCTCTTGGATTATTAAAAAATAAATAAATAGATAAAATTCCAGAAAACTGATAATATTTATCTAGCACACCAGTATCTATTCTTTCTACTTGGAATGTTCTCCAAACTCTTCCTTCCCCTTGTTCTTTATATGGCTAACTCTCAGTATACTTTCGGGGCTAGGGGCCTTAGTCATTTTCATTCTGCTATAAAAAATTACCACATGCTG
Source organism: Vulpes vulpes (assembly GCF_048418805.1). Taxonomy (NCBI): domain Eukaryota; kingdom Metazoa; phylum Chordata; class Mammalia; order Carnivora; family Canidae; genus Vulpes; species Vulpes vulpes. Next base: position 9,747,791 of record NC_132795.1, on the reverse strand, counting down.
GGTGGCTTAAACATTTTTCACAGTTCTGGAAGCTTGGAAGTCCAAGATCAAGATGATGGTAGATCGGGTGACTGGTGAGAGCCCACTTCCTGGTTTGCAGATGGCTGTCTTCTCATTGTATTCTCACATTGTTGAGAACAGAGAGAGGAAGCAAACTCTCTAGTGTTTCTTCTTAAAAAGACTGATTTTATCATGAGGGCTCTACCCTCAGGACCTAATTACCTTTCCAAAGCCACATCTTCAAATACTATCACATTGGAGATTAGGATTCAACAGTGAATTTGAGGGGTCAAGGGATACAGAAAAGAAACATTCAGTTCATAGCCCTGAGCTTTCAAAGTCACTTTAAGGGCATCTTTCTCTGACCCTCCCAGATTATGATAATATCTCAGATACACCTTTTCACCTAACATTTTCTTATGGAATGGCAGGACTGGGAATCATAATGTTTACTTCTGTATTCCCAACATTGTATGGCATTAAAAAATATTTGTCATCATGCTAATGGTCTAATTGGTACTTTTAGACTTGATAATATCATTTATGGATGATGGCACACGTTGCCATTTTTGCATGCCTCTCTCAAGTCCATATTGTCTAGCCTTGACTGATTTGTTTTTTTTTTTAAGATTTATTCATTTATTTGAAAATGAGGAGGGGCAGAGGGAGAGAATCTTCAAGCAGACTCCCCAAAGAGCATGGAGCCTGACATGGGGCTCCATCACATGACCCATTAGATCAAAACCTAAGCCAAAACCAAGAGTTAGGTACTTAACCAACTGAGCCACCCAGGGGCCCTTGATTTGTTATTTTAAAACATTGCTTTGTTATCATGTTACATTCTAGTGCACCACTCAGTCACAGTCTGTTATTTATGACAAAAAAAAAATGCTCCTTATAGTAACATTTGAAGCCCTCTATAATTTGATCTAGATCAATTTTCTGATCTTGGCATACCCCCTTTTCTCCAACACAAGCACTTAGTGCTAGCCAAAGTAATTGTGAGACTGAATTAAAATTATTAAGGGACACCTGGGTGGCTGAGTGGTTATTTACCTTTTGCTCAGATCATGATCCTGGGATTGAGTCCCACATTGGGCTCCCCATGGGGAGCCTGCTTCTCCCTCTGCCTATGTCTTTGCCTCTCTCCCTGTGTCTATCATGAATAAATAAATAAAATCTTTACAAAATTATTTTTTCTTCCTCCTGGACTTGACTCTCCACCTATTTCCTCACTGACTTTGATTGCTCTCTACCTTCTTGTTTGTCCATCCAGAGCCCTCCCAATTTTGAGGTTGAGGCACATGTTATGCTTTCTATGAAGTGTTCTATGATGGGTTTACTCTCCAGTGATTTTTTTCCTTCTGTTCATTTTACATTAGATACTATTTTAGTTATGGTTCTATCTCATACTACCAGTTTACCCTAAAGGAACATTGTACTTTTTCTCTATCATCATTATATTCTAAAGCTTTGGAAAACCAAACAATAAACTAGTGAAGGAACCGTATATATTAACAATAAATAATTTCTATAAGGTTGATAACTCATGACTGTAAATGCATGCTTTCAATCAACATGGTTCTAATGTGGCATCAATATGTTGTAACAGTTAATATGATTTAGAAAAAAGAAGACATTGCAGAATCAGGGATATTATAGAGTAGGGTAGGTCAAATAACATTTCTCCTCTTTTGCTGGTTAAAAGTAAAAGATGTAATACATGGCAACACAGTCCATCAGCAGTGATTGAAAAATGAAATGCATATAACTTTATGACAAATTAAAAAAAAAAAACGAGTAGCTAAAGATACTCTGTTACAACATTCTAACTCTACAATATTTGCCTAAATCCTATCCAGACTGCTAGGGAGGTGTGTTAGAATGTTTTAAGATTTCTCAACAATAATCCACAATTTGGGGATATGTAAATAAAAGAAGACTCTAGGGATCTAAGGGAAAATAAGAGTCTTAGCAGAAATAATTTTCAGCCATCACAGTTTGTCTTTAAATGTTAGAGAAACAAACTAGAAGTATCCTGTCTTTCAGGGCCCATATGAATTGGTAGGAAGTGTCTAAGATGTGCTTCATTATGGAAAAACAGTACTCTAAATTAAAAATAAACAATACTTATAAGAAATGTTTATAAAAATCAGAACAGAAGAGCATCTTCCATGACATCTCAGCACTCTACCTCTTCAAACAAAAATTTACCTGATCCATTTAAGTTGCTCCCTCTATATCCACCCACCCTGCCACACACACATAGATTTTAGTGGAAAAAAAGTGAAAAATATAAAATTGTTGTCTCTTAGACTCTAGATTGTAAGGAAAGACAAAAAGATCACAGATAAACAGGTAAGAGAATTAAGGAAAATTCACTTGCACCATATCAAAGCAAAAATTTGTAATTATAGAACTAGAAATAAATTTTAATCTTTAAGGGAGGAATGAATAAAATATGTATACATTTGAAGAAAGCTTGCAATAATCACTATAACTGCAGAGAAAATAGGAAAGTAATTGTTAAAAAATAGGGAAAAGTTAACATATGTGGAGGACATAAACAACTGTCTCGATGTAAGAATAATTGGTGTCACTGACATGAAACAGCATATTTACAGATATAAAAAATATTTCCCTGAAATGAGGAAGGACTAAATCTATGCAACAACATGAAAATTATCCTAGACCACACTAATATCAAGATATATTATTGCTAATTATTGAACAGCAAGGATAAAATAATCCTCAAATAAGCAGGTAGAAGAACTTCCAAACAAAGGGGGGAAAAAGGTGATTTCAGACTTTTCCATAGCAACCATCAATATTGGAATAATCCAGCAATATCTACAAAGTGTTGTATGGGAGAAAACTATAATCCATGTATATTATGTCTACTCAAACATTGTAAATTATTCCTAAATATTAAAGAACTCAGAAAGTACAGCATCCATGATCCTAGCCTTGTTGAATAAAACAAGTGACAGTCACAGCAGCAGCAGCAAAACCATCAAAATGATATTCACTCAACAAAGAAATGAAGATAAAGTGACAGAGGACCAGGATAATACTCAATGCCAGGAAATACTGGAGAGTGCTGACAAACTTGTGAGGAAAAACAAGTGGGATTATTAGAGTGGTAAATTGATCTTCTTAAGTATAGTAGAATTTGAAGTCATAGGATTTATAAATCCTTCTTGAAAAAAGATACTTGACACTGAAAGTTATCTAACCAAAAAAATGAATCAAAATACATTACAAAAAAAAAAAAAGAACTATTGATAATTGAATCCATTTAAAATCAGAACTGTGGACAATATTTGATCTTATATTCTGAAACTTGGAAAGAATATTACAACTATCAGAATCTGGTGATCACCAGGACAAGAAGTTTAACAGTTCTAATTTTAATGAACTTCAGAGATGAAAGTTGGCAGAAATGGTCTAAAAGTGAAATATGTTTTTTTTCCTATTTTTAAAAACTTTTAAATTTTGATATAATTTTAGAATTATAAATATACTACAGAGAGTTCTCTGATGGCCTTCATCTGACTTACCCTAACAAATATTAACACCTTATATAACCATAGTACAATGAACAGAACTAAGAAATTAACATTGACACAATACTTCTAACTAAGCTATAGACTTTAATCATTTGTCATCAATTTTACCACTGTTGTCTTTTTTCTTTTCTAGAATGCAGTCCAGGATTCACTGTTGCAATTAGTTTACCTTTCATCTCCAATCTATGGCAGTTCCTCCATTTTTCTTTGTCTTTCATGATCTTGACATTTTTGTAGGGCACAGGTTATATATTTTGTAGAATGACCCTCAAAGTGTGCTTGTTTGATGTTTCTGTGAAGACCGATGACTTGTGTGAAGAATAGCAAAGAGGTAATGCGTTCTCAACATATCACAGGGGATGAAACATGTAACTTTAAAAATATTAACTACTCACATTTTTCATATTTTTTTTCATAAACTGGGGTGGAAGAAAAATGGACTTGAAGTTCAAACATTCCTGCAGTTCAATTCCTTTTTTCTTTGAGTAAATTCAGTTAATGGTGATTCTAGCAAAACTTTATGTTAATATGCAGAATATGACTCTAATTTTAAAAAATTATATGTTTGCTCTATTTATCTCTAGTTCTAAGTGCAAACATGTAAAGAGAAAAGTCTGAAATTAATTTTGGCAAATATTGACTATCTGGCCAGTGCAATTTTTGTGTGTATTATTAAATTATGCTTTCTCTTTTTCACATGTCCTTTGTATTTTTCTGTTTTTTTTTTTTTTAATTTCCTTTTATAATGAGATTACATCATTTTGGTTAAAAAAGTTACATGCTTTTAAGCTTAGGCTTCTTTATTTTGTACTTTATAGTTGCCTGCATTAGTTGTATCAGAAAAATAATTCTGCAAAAATATAACTAAATGCAGTGCTTATCTTGAGGATACAAGGATTGTGGATGCTTTGGATAGACATTTATTTTCTTATCTGTAGCTCCAAATTTTCTACAAGGAACTTGGGTTACTTTGGCCACAAATTGCATATATTACTATTCTCATGGACTAAGAACTGATAATTTCTGAATGGGAGGCAATATTCCCAAGTGACAGGCTTCAGTTACTTAGTGGAATGTTAGTTTTTTCTGTATGTTGTGACATCTTCAAAGGGCAGTTGGTATCTTCTTTATATTAAATATTTGGTGGCTATCAAGTTAGCTAGCACTCTGAAAGTATTAATACTTGTGTAAACAATTGATAGCTTTTGAAAAACCCCATACTTTGAAGAACCTGCCATGAAGGGGCACTCTTTATTTATTTAAAGAATCATATAAATACCCTATGTTTCTTTTGGAAAGTTTTAATATTTGGGTATATTATTCAAGGTTTAAAAAACTCTTACTACAGTTAGTCCCATATTTGAGAATTTCCTCAAAATCTCCTGATGTATGAACCGGATTATCCTGTTAAAGAACAACCACCAATTGAGCTAAAAGAAATCCTTCTATAAGTCATTTTGGACTAAAATTTAAGGCTCTTAAAGAAATCAATTAGTTTGAGTCATCTTCTATTATACTGCTGATGGACATTTGGAAAAGTGAATGCCTGGATAGTGATTAATGTAAAAGAGTGTAAATAAAAGAGCCATATCAAGTTCATTATAACTTGTTTGGATAGAATTTCTGTTAATAGAATAAAAGCGTAGTTCATGGAAATAGGGAAGCCAAAAGCTAGAATGTTTCAGTGATCAAGCTTCTTCTAAAGAGAAGACATGTGATAGGAACCTTTGCATAGTAGTGGTAATTGCATTCACATATGATAGATATTAAAACCTAACCTTTTGCATCTGATTTCATGGTCACCAAACAACATTCTACCCACAAATTGACCTTCATTGACTTTTAAGATTGGAAGAGAATGTGAGGATTTAGTATTCTGTTTGCCAAACAGCTCTATTTTGTACTTTTAAAATTGTCAGTATGCTTTGTGTTTGTCCATATCCTATGAATTAGTTTTGAACAAGCTAGTCTTGACTGTCTAAACTTCCCATGGTCCCCATGATGTCTTCCCCACCCAATCCTTAGCCCCAACAAATGCTGCATTGAAAGGCTCATGAGTAGCCTGTCAGGCTCTCACTTTGAGATGTCTCTTTCCTTTCAGAAGACACCACAAAACTGTGTATGTCAGAGTTAGCATGATTTTCTAGTTGAAATCTTTAACCTTTCAATCAGCCATTTCCTTTTCCAACATTTTTCTTTCCTAATAAAAGTCTTTTGGTTAATTGATATCACTGCTAAAAACAAGGTTCTCTTTGCCCTATCCTTAGGTATGCATCTCCAAAACACAAACGAAACATGGGGTGTTTTTTTTTAAATAATTTTAAGTTCTGTGAAACGCAGACTTCTTTGAGAAGATGATCATGTACTTCTTAATGCTCCACCATATTGTGTATCCATCTGTAATCTCTACATTAAGGAAACTAGATCTTCTGTAACTTCCTTATTTTTCCCATGGGGCTTAACAGTGCTTTCATTTTCTGTCCAAGCTCCTACTGAGAGGCACATGGGTGGTGGTTCAGTTGGTTAAACATCTGACTCCTGGTTTCAGCTCAGCTCATGATCTCAGGGTCCTGAGATTAAACCCCACATCTGGTTCCACCCTCAGGGTGATGCCTGTTAGAGATTCTCTCCCTCCTTATTTCCTCCCGCCCCCACCCACCATCTCCCACTCACATAGGCATTCACTCTCAAATAAATAAATACATACATACATACTTTTTAAAAAAACCTCCTACTGAAAGTAGTTTTAAAATTAATTCTTTTCTACATATTTAGATGTCCTCAGTGCAGTTATGCAAATTTTAATATTGCTATTGTACATTTATTTGTGAGCTATCAATGGAAATATTTTATTCTTTTGTTTTAGGAATTATATTCATCACTACGTTATTAATTTGTCCCTCAATTGTATGTTAGAGCTTTCAGATATTTAATTAGACCTGTCTTCAGCTTGGCCATTTCTGCATGCTTTTGAAAGAAGTTATATAAGTGATTGTCATAATTAAAAAATTAGAGTACGAACTAGGTCTGAAAATGTACTTAGTTGAAACTATTCTTGAAAAAAAGAAAAAGAAACTATTCTTTTATGACCAGCAGAACAAGAATTATCTTAATTTTAGTTTTTAGTTCCTTAGACAAATATTTAATGTGTATTATACATTATATATTATGCATAGTACATATTTTATAATTTTTTACTCTGTTACTAGTTCATATATATTTGCATAGAGATATAAAATATATATGAGTACATGTATATGTAAGTCTGCATATATAATATGGCCAATTATTGCTGATATTTTTGCTATGTTATAAAAAGGGAAAGTTTGCTCTGAATTCTGTATTAGAGAAATAGTTCATTTCAGGCAGGCATTTTAATATAGCTTTAAAGAATTTATAACTTATATGACCTAAAATGAAATAAATTAAATTTAAAGGAAAGCTATGATTGAGAGGCATGAGAGAGAGAATTGCTGAAGGTAGGGACAGCTCATTCCTAAAGATGTTAGTGAGATGCCTCACTAGACTAGATTATAAAATCAGATATGGAGGAAAACACTTTTCCCCTCACTTCTACAAAGCAAAAATGGTAATAGATTCTTGAATGTGCAGAACGAAATCAAATCCCCTTCATAATACAGAAATACAGCTTATATGAATGACCCCTGATGATATACCATATTTGTTTTTTAGCATTTGTTCTTTACATTCTTAACTAATTTTATTTATTTATCTATTTTTTTTTATTTTTTTAAACTAATTTTAAAGCACTGTAAAATACTTAGGAAGAATGGTTATAGGTTTTAAAAAGACCATTCCTTAATAGTCTTTGCATTATCAGTTTCACAAAGAATATTTCCAATTGTTGAACAGTTTTGCAGTTTGACTACAGTATCAGTAAATCGCACTGTGAAAGATAAATGATTTGCAGCCAAAATATCAATTAAAATTACCTCTAAAAATAAATGAAACATTTTAACTTTATGTATAAAGCAACAATTTAAATCACACTCTTAGTATAGAGCCAAGCTCCTATGTTATTTACTCTGCATAATTTGCCACTCTGAGAAAACCTCAGAAGAATTATTCAGACATATAGTTATTATATTAAATTACCAAGGCAAACTTGGACTTAAATAGTTATCATATTTCCTTGAACAGCAAAATAGGTATTTTCCAAACTACCTATCTTTCAAGATAGGAGAAACAACAGTGCTAAGAACAAAATGTTATCTCATGAAATATACATTTTTATTTTTATTTTTTTACATTTAATACCTACTTATCTGAAATCTGATAAATTTGAGAAAAATAATGACAGTAAGTTTTCCGTGGGTTAGGGAGCCTGGATGGCTATCAATTAAGCGTCTGCCTTCGACCCAGGCCCTGGGGATGAGTTCCGCATTGTACTCCTTGCTTAATGGGGAGCCAGAGTCTCCCTCTCCCTCTATCTGCTGCCCCTGCCCCCGATTGTGCTCTGTCAAATCAGTCAATCAATCAATCAATCAATCCTAAAAAAGAGAGAGAGAAAGGAAAGAAAGAAACTTTTCCATGGAAAGTTTCACATCTATGAAATATTTAAATCTTATACCAATACAATAGTATATATAAGAATTTTAAAAATTCTCTATATTATTATTTGAAAAAATAAATTGTCAAGGAATAATTTTATAGTGCGATAGCTAGTATATACAGATAGAATGATTATAATATGTAATCAATAACATTAAATAATTTGTTTTGTAATTATCTTCATGAAAGATCTATATTTTTTTAATAAATTTATTTTTTATTGGTGTTCAATTTACCAACATACAGAATAACACCCAGTGCTCATCCCGTCAAGTGCCCCCCTCAGTGCCCGTCACCCATTCACCCCCACCCCCCGCCCTCCTCCCCTTCCACCACCCCTAGTTCATTTCCCAGAGTTAGGAGTCTTTAGGTTCTGTCTCCCTTTCTGATATTTCCCACACATTTCTTCTCCCTTCCCTTATATTCCCTTTCACTATTATTTATATTCCCCAAATGAATGAGAACATACACTGTTTGTCCTTCTCCGATTGACTTATTTCACTCAGCATAATACCCTCTCCAGTTCCATCCACGTTGAAGCAAATGGTGGGTATTTGTCGTTTCTAATGGCTGAGGAATATTCCATTGTATAATTTGAGTGTAATTTCAGTAGACCAACATCAGTCATAGAACTGACATCCTTCAAACTACTTAAGCAATTTCAAGCCTTCTAAATATTGGCAAGTTTCGTGAGAGGCACACTTCAGAAGATTTCTAAGCCAATGACTTCAGTGACACTATAAAATACCTACAGGTTATGTGAGGGAAAACCCTGAATATAGAAATGTGAAATCAAATAGAAAAGCTATCATGTTAAATCCAAAAGGTCTTATTAGTAAATGATATTTTCCTTTCAGTCATCTTACTGTATTTCTCAAAGACTTTCAATTATGTATTTGTACCAAGGAAGTATTGTTCAGGATTCGAAAAGCGTGCAAATGTATATAAGCTACACAATTAACTATTAGTAGTCTGTTACACAACTGAGAAGTCTCAGAAGTAGGTAATAGAATCAAAAGTATTTCTGCTCTTCCCTCTCCAACTTCCAGTATCATCACAAAAATATCAACAATCTAATCATGAATGACAATAATTTAAAGTGACTTTCATTTGTTATTTTGGTAGACAGGACAGTTTTACTTCTATTTATCTTTCTTCAGTTATTTTCTTGACCATTATTCTGTGTGTAGATGAATTGTATTATCTTGCTTGTAAATTACCTGTTTATTAATTTATCTTGTGGAATTATTTTCCATTTGAATAAACCATAATTCAAATATGTCTCTCTTTTTATGAAATGTTAGTAATTTTGTTTTAGTTTTACTTCAATATCAGTATATTGAATTTTGGAGCTAGTATGTTTTGGGCAACATTTTTTGGAAGAATATAGCGATTTTTTTTTCATCAGTGTAGGGCTTAGAAAGTCATCCTTCATACCTACAATTTGATTGATATTCAATGACATTTCTTCTACTTTTCTAGTGTATTTTAAGTCTATTTTTACAGTAGTTTTAAGCTTACAACAAAATTGAGAAGGAGCTACAGAAATTTCTAATATGCCTTTTGCCCCATTAGCAATATCGCCTACCAGAATGCTATATATATATTTTTTTTAATCAAAGATTTTTATCAAAGATTGACCCATCATAATCACCCAAAGTCAAAGGTTTAGAATTCACTCTTGTACATTCTGTGAGTTTGGGCAAAAGTTTAATGACATATCCGCAATTCTATATCATACAGCGTATTTTCAGTGCCCTAAACATCTGTGCTCCCTCTAGTCATCTCTCCCCACCCCTGAACTCCTTAGCAACGTGATGTTTTTATTGTTTCAATAGTTTGCCTTGCTAGAATGTCACATAGTTGGAATCATACAGTATGTAGCCTTTACAGATGGTCTTCTTTTTTCACTTAGTAATACGTGTTTAAGTTTCCTCCATGTTTTTCCATGGCTTCATGGATCATTTCTCCTCAGCACTCAAATAATATTCCATTGTCTGGATATGCGAAGTTCATTTGTCCAGTCACTACTAAAGGAAATCTTGGTTGATTCCACATTTTCACAATTATGAAGAAAGCTGCTGTAAACATTCATATGAAGATTCTTATGTGTTCATACATTTTCAGCTCCTGGTAAATGCCATAGAGTTCAACTGCCAACATTTGTTATTTCCTGACTCATTCATTTTAGCCATTCTGACTGGTGTGAGGTGGCTTCTCATTGTGGTTTTGATTTGTATTTCCCTGATGCTGAGTGATATTGAACATTTTTTCATGTGTTTTTTGGCCATTTGTGTATCTTCTTTGGAAAATATCTTTTCATGTCTTCTTCCCATTTATTGATTGGATTATTTGTTCTTAGGTGTTGAGTGTGATAAGTTCTTAGTAGATTTTAGTTACTAGCCCTTTATCTGATATGTCATTTGCAAACATCTTCTGCCATTGTGTCAATTGTCCTTTGGTTTTTTCAACTGTTTCTTTTGCTGTGCAAAAACCTTTTATCTTGATGAAATCCCAATAGTTCATTTTTGCCTTTGTTTCACTTGCCTTTGGAGTTAGGTCTAGTAAGAAGTTACTGCAGCTGAGGTCAAAGTGGTTGCTGCCTGGGTTCTCTAGGATTTTGATGGACTGCTCCCTCACATTTAGGTCTTTCATCCATTTTGAGTCCATTTTTGTGTATGGTATGAAGAAATGGTCCAGTCTCATTCTTTTGAATGTGGCTGTCCAATTTTCTCAACAATATTTATTTGAGAGATTGTCCTTTTTCATTCGTATATCCTTTCCTGCTTTGTCAAAGATTAGTTGAAAAGATGAGTTTTCTCAACAACATTTATTTGAGAGATTGTCCTTTTTCATTCGTATATCCTTTCCTGCTTTGTCAAAGATTAGTTGAAAAGATGAGTTGAAAGTCCATGGCTGGGTTCTGTATTCTGTGCCATTGATCTATGTGTCTGTTTTTGTGCCAGTACCATACTGTCTTGAGGATTATCGCTTTGTAATAGAGCTTGAAGTCCGGAATTGTGATGCCACCAACTTTGGTTTTCTTTTTCAACATCCCTTTGGCTTTCCTGGTTCCATACAAACTTTAGAATTACTTGTTCCAACTCTGTGAATTAAGTTTATGGTATTTTGATAGGGATTGTGCTGGGTATATAGATTGCTCTAGGTAGCATAGACATTTTAATAATATTTGTCCTTCCAATCCATAAACATGGAATGTTTTTCCATTTCTTTATATTTTCCTCAATTTCTTTCATGAGTGTTCTATAGTTTTATGAGTACAGATCCTTGGCCTTTTTGGTTAGGTTTATTCCTAGGTATCTTATGGTTTTAGGTGCAATTGTAAATGGGATCGACTCTTTAATTTCTCTTTTTTCTGTCTCAGTTAGTGTAGAGAAATGCAAATGGCTTCTGTGCATTGATTTTATTGCTTGCCAGTGTGCTGAATTCTTGTATGAGTTCTAGCAATTTTAGGTGGAGTCTTTTGGATTTTCCATATAGAGTATCATGTCATCTGCAAAGAGTGAGAGTTGTCTTTAATCATTAGATTGTTGATAATTTTCTTTATAGTTTTTATGTTTTTAAATATAATCTTATATGTACAAAAATTTAAATTAAAAGCAAATAACATAATTTTACTTATGCCTATTTATGATATTAATGGGCCTCCATTAAGACTTTCAAGTAGTGCTAACATAAATAAATTTTTAAAATCTATTTATGGGAACTTTGAATAGGGACTAACAAGAAGTTTGTCATCTGTATGTATGCTGTAAGTCCCCAAATGTGTCAATGTTCTTGTTAGCCAGAAATGAGTATAATATTAAATAATGTTTTACAGTTTCCAAAGTGCTTCTGTCATTGTTGCATTTGGAGACACCAATCAGACTATGCAGATAGATCTGTAGGTGAAACAAATCTGACATGATCCAGTCCAAATCCACACAAGTCCAGTATGTGTTGATCAGTGGAGGTCACTCAAATTCATATTCTTATACTCTAGATGAAACATGTTTAGAATTCCCTAGTTGCTATTTTAAGAAAAAGTGATTAAAGATAATGTAATTATGAATAATTTAATAAAATGACTAGTAAATTAACACATATTTGACTACACTTTGCAGCCAAATTTTAACACTGTTATTCCACTCACTAAATGCATAATAATAATAATAAAGTACTATTTGATCCCCATGCTGTCTTATGCACACTGCATTTCTAGTCTTTACTCTGAATCTTGCAGTAGTATTTCAAACTTCCTCATCAGTTTCTGCATCACAGTCTTTTTATACCTATGACTTTAAAAAAAATCTTTAAAAATATGAATTCCTTTTCTTTTTGTTTCTATATCCACATGCATTTTCTTAAGCATTCAGCATCATACTATTTTATTTTCTAGGGATTTCACTCTCCAAGTGTCATGTTGTCTTTGGTTAGTCTCAGGCTGAAGCTTGTGCATTGTTCTAGTGGGTCACTGCCAGACTTTGAGCTCAATGCACACAGGGCAAATTCATATCTTCAAATGATGTACATTTAAGTTCTTATTCCAGCTTCTGCTGTAGCTAACTATTCCATAGCCAGTAATTTCATCCTTAAATGGAGTGATTGCACGGTAGGGTTTCACATTTATTATGCTTACAAAATTCCATCTTAAAGAAAGGGCTGACTTCCTGGAAGCTGGCAACAAGAGCAGTTATCCTTCTAAAAAACAATGCCTTTCTTACCTCCCCCTCGTCCTTTAAAAAAATTCTTTAAAGCTATGTGCTCCGTGCAAGTGACAACTCCTCAGAGCCTATTGTTTGGAGATCCATAAACTTTACTTCTTAGTGTTCACAACTTCTTCGTGAATTATATTTTAGCAAACATTCTTAGTTTGATCCACATTAGAGAGTCACAGTAGAAAAGTATCTTTTCTTTCTTTTACAGATGAGAATACTGTTTCCACAAGCAATTAGGCTTTTAAATGGCAAATATGTGATTGAAACATAAGAGCTAACTTCTGCCAATATTATAGTTTACCTTATTTTCAGAATAATTAAGAGCCTATTATTGAGTACTAAATTTATACACCTAAAAGATCTTATTTACTTATACTTGTAAGGCTTCAGTATAGAATTCACACAGAAGATAAACTAATATGTACCTTGATATTTACTAATTCCTTGATGAATGGTACAGCCTTGGTGAAGGAGCTCTAATCAATGAAAATGTGGCAAATTCAGGTGAAATCTGTGCTATTTTCCAGAGTTTATCAGAAATGTGATGGAGAATCTGCTGAAATCATATCTATCATTTCCCTATTCACTCCACTGATTTTATGGTGGAATAAATGACACTCCTAGAAAGACCAATAAAACATTTTAGTGATTATGAAACCACAGGAAATTAGAGGACTCAGGGATAGGTTTGTTGTTACCAATACTTCTTTCTCTTATCTACACTTGCAGGGATGGAGGGACAGGAAAGGTAAAGAGCTGGCTTTAAACATGATTTAAATTAATGAAGTTTGGATTTCTGAAAAGTAGATTCATAAACTGAAATGCTCATTCAGTTAGGTTCCCAGACAGAAATACAACATAGTTCAGAATATTAGAAAAAGCTTTGTTTGCCCTGAAACAAATTCTCTTGATTTTATCAAGAGAATTTCAATCTGAATGCAAGGCTGGTCATTATAAACAATAGATCTGTTGTGGGAAGGAAAATAACAATTTGAAAAGGAAACATGAAAAATAATTAGGGAAAGGATAAGAAAGAATATCTCATGCCTCTGAGAACGGAAATTACACACTATAGTCTCACATTTCAATGTGTGGAAATATAGATAATCTTATATTTATTACCAGTATTTGAAGTGATAGTATATAAGATTGGATTTGAATAATGCAAATATATGCCCTATTCAGTAGAAATAGACTAGTCAAGTTTGAGTGGATGTACAGCTTCTAAGATCCCTGTGTTATCTCTAAAGTAGAAGTAGCATGGAAAAGAATATTTGGGTGATAAAGAAAAGAAATGAGTGGAATGTCATTTCTAGGATATGATAGCTTTCTTCCTCTACTCTAAAAGCAATTGAGTGAAAGAGGTTTTATTTGAATTTGGAATGATGCCAAGCATTATAACTGACTTTAACGAAGGGGAGCTTTTTATATAGAAGAAAATATGCTCAAGAAAAGGAAGACTTTATAACAAAGCTACTTAAAGCTCAATGAACTGAGTTTCCTGTTATTAGAAATTTTAAATAGAGGTTGGGCATTAAAATAGTAGAATATCAGTAGGAATAATTAAAACAAGGAAGTGTGATTATATTATATGGATTTAAGGGCTCTTCTAGCCTTAAAATTTTGGAATTCCATGATATATGAATTCACTCACATTCCTTAAGCTAGTTTTAAATGTATCCAAATTATCATTATAATATTTCCAAGTATGGTAAACCTCTTATTTTATACCAGAATCACAGGCAGTGCTTCTTCTGGAACCAGAGAAATATCTTGTTCTATCTACTATAAGACTTTCAGACAGGACATTGGCTTCAGGTAATGAAGTACATATCCTGCCTCTGCTGACCTTAAATATTTTGTCAAATCAATCCTCCTAGGACTTGAACTCAGCCTCACACCTACATATTTTGGTTGCCGTGTACTCTTGAAAATCAGAAAAGAGTACAGTGAAAATTTCTGTAATCCAGGACTAAGATCAGATGTCAAAACAAGGTAAAGAAGCAGTATCATTAGAGGAGACTTTTTCACTGGAAAACTGACATTCCACCATTCAATGCACTTAGACTTGGAAAATCCTTTAGCTAGTGGAACAGGTAGGTATCAGTATGAAGCTGACACTTGCCTTGAAAATCATTTACCAAAACCTGGGAATGCTTGTGATTATACAAAGCATAGATCTCAAAATAACTAAATTCAGTAATTAAGTAAAACACTATAATAGAAAGCACTATCAATTCTTTAATGTATTTTCTACTCTTCCTAAAAAAAAAAAAAAAAAAAAATCCGGTCTTGTTATGTTCCCAGTGTTAACATACTAAAAATTAATATCTGATTACTTTCTTAACTCCTTTTAAAACCCTTTGATCTCTCCTTGTGGCGTACAGATTAATATAATTTAGGACTGCAGGAAAGGTCTTTTATTATTTGACTGTTGTTTATCTACTTAGCTTAATTTTTTCATTGTTCTTTTCTTCTTGAATGCAAAATACTTAAAAATCTCTGATTATGCTGCAATTTTCACATGCTGAACATTCATCCTTTTTCCTTTCCTGCTTTCACATTGTGAGCACCTGCTTATACAAAAGATGTGAAGGATATGAAGTGCACATATTCCTCAAATTATTTACATTTTTTTCTTTGGCTTAAATTATGAGAGAAGTCTGTATATATTCAGAGATCACTTTATTAAATGCCTTATCATGGTAATCCAAATACTCATTGAATTAGACTTTTTTTCACTAGGAGTATAAGATATATTATTTCTTCAGCTTACTTAATGTGAGCTAATTATTTATTCATTGAATTTATTTATGTCCTGCATCTATCCAAAAAAGATATGAGGTAGGTGGGGGATATGCTATTTTCCTGGGCCTATATGATAATATCCTCCAACACAATCTGAATTTATGTGTGTATAGTAACTCAGGCAAAATTCAGAAGGAAATAATTTAGTATGCCATGAAATTAAGCTTCTTTAAATAGTAAATATCCAAATAAGAAATCTAGTAATAAGATGGGACATAGGACCTACTTGCCTACATTATTCTTTTCTTACATTATAAGCCCTGAAAAATTATCTATTAGAAATAGGACTTTAGGGACATTAGCATATTCATAATTGTGTTTCATCCATTAATTCATTGATTCAATAGCTATTTATCAAAATTCCCTATGTGCTAAGTATGAAGCTGGAATTGGATATATAGCAGTTAATTTAAAAAACAGTTTCTGTTTTAATATATGCTACATTCTATTGGCAGAGAGAGAGGGGGGCAATAAATAAATAATGATAAGTGCTATAGAGAATAGTGCTATAGAGAAAAGCCATTCAGTAAAGAGTAACAGAGAGAGGCAAAAAGTTAGGATGATATAGTATTTTAAGTGGGATTGGAAGAGATGCCCTTCATGATAAGGTGAAGTTGAAGAAAAGGTCTTTAACTGAAGTCATGGAGCAAGCCATGGGAATATCCACAGGAGATAGCATCTTAGTGCCAGAAGAAGTGTGTGAAGATATCCTGAGGGGAAGAATGCTTCGTATGTTTGAGAAGTATGGAGGGATGATGGATGGAGTTGTCTAGTACAGTGTCTGGAGCATATGACTAACTGTGAAATGAATAAATGAATCTCCTATGTCTTCTAGAACATTGGGTCAAAAGAAAGAAATGGAAAAGGAAGTATCAAATGTAGAAATTATGAGATAGCTGAAAAAAATATATTTAATGTTATGAATATAACATTTTCTTGACACAGTCATAGGGTATGCATAGAAACTTAATTTTCAAAAGGATGAGAACTATATTTTAGTACCTATGGATATATATCAAAATATTATAATAACCCAGGTTATGTTTTTCAAGAATATAAAGAATATTCAATTCTAATGTATCACATGCACGCATATGAATGACAACTAGAGAATACTCAGAAGCATGTTGGATACAATAAGAAAATTAAATAATAAAATAATTCCCAAGATTAAAATTAATACGTAATAGTTTAAAGGCATTCCTGGGCATCTCTATCTTATTTTCAGGATGACAACATTATTCATGATCTCCATATAAAGTTTCGTAAATTAACCTACCAATTTCTGTCCTTCTGCATCTATAACCTAAGCAATAACATAATTAAAGGATAAAACAAAATAAAAAAGAGTAACATGCTGGTAGTTTTACAATTCCAGTATTTTTCTGTCCTCTGTACCAAGATTTGCTTTAAACTTGTTTGTTTTGCTATAAACTTGTGTGTGTGTGTGTGTGTGTGTGTGTGTGTGTATATATATATATATCCCTAAATTATGTAGTTATTCCATTCTATTAACACAGATATATGAACAACTGAAATCTCTCTTTCCTTCTTGCATACATCATTTGTGCATTTACACAATAAATAGCATGTCTTATAAATACTATATACCAGGCACAGGAGAGTCCACTTGCCAGCATCTTTCCACTCCTGTGTAAAAGTGGAAAGACTGAGCTGAAAATCCGATTGAAATTTCTCAAGCAACTTGCAAAGGTACACCTGGAGCTCCAAACAATACACCCAACCAAGGACAGTGGTTTTGCAGCCAGTAAGGGAAGGCCTGATCTTTGCAGAACACTCTGCTTTTGCTAGCATCTGTAATATCTGAACATAAGGCTGTCTTCTGAATTCACTTTATGTATGATTCTTGGTTGATTCTACATTTCTACACAAAAGAAGGGTATATCAATTGGGAACAAAGGGAACAGAAGTTGGATGTGGGCACTGTTTACTTCAAAAGAGACCATTTTCTGTGTAGACTGGTGTTCACTTTACTCTGTCACAGTGCCCTCACTCACCAGCCAAATGCAGCCAGCAGCTCCGTATCAAAGGCTAAGGATTTAGAATAACTTGGATGAAAGCATTCTTTGCCCTTTTTGTTTTAATTTTTAACTTAAAGTTTGGGGGACTCTCACAAGCTAGGCACATTAAATGTAAATCAAAATATTTTAATTTTTTTCAAGTAATCTAAGTTCTAAGTTTGAGCTTTTCTGATACAATTATTTTATGAGCTCATTGATACCAAAATTTTTATCTTTTACCTATAAAAAACATGAGAAAATATATCAATATAATTTGGTTATAGGTTTTTCTGCCACATAAATAATACATATATATCTATAGTAAGTGAAAATATTGTGACTGATATTCCTTTTACAAATTCAAATAATCCTGTTGAGTAGATAGACACAGGTATATAAATTATAGAATAATGAAAGTAATTGGATTCCATTCTACTATCTATAGACATAAGGATAAGCAATTCCACGTAAAAACTGGTTATCACAAGAGTATCTCTTAAAAACAGTATCAAGTTTGAATATTACCCAGAATTTAAAATGTGCTGTTGTAAGAATTCTCTTATTTGATTTTCAAAGCAACACTTTAGGCTATATTGAGCAGGACTTACTATCCATATTTTTTAAAAAAGACAATGAATTCCAGAAATGTTAAAT
Organism: Vulpes vulpes; assembly: GCF_048418805.1. Taxonomy (NCBI): domain Eukaryota; kingdom Metazoa; phylum Chordata; class Mammalia; order Carnivora; family Canidae; genus Vulpes; species Vulpes vulpes. Next base: position 9,729,449 of record NC_132795.1, on the reverse strand, counting down.
GTAAATGTTAATGGCCTGTCCAAGGTCACGTGGGCTGTCCAGCAGAACCAGAATGAGAAGTTAACCAAATGTAAATAAGAATGATTTAGTGTACTTGCTAACAAACTGGATCCACTTTTTCTCTTTTTGGGGATTTCGACTTCTCTTATTTTGTGGAGCTGAGGGAAACCTTGAGTTTTGCTTGACTTGGAGCACTTTTTGAGTTTTGGTTCATCATTCTTTCTTTCTTTTTCCCTTTCCATCCTCAAATATTTTATTTTCTTGCGTGCCAAAAGCATACAATTTTGCATATTTCAAACCATATCTTTTGAAAAGCCAAAACATTTCAGAGAAATTCAGAAATTCATATTCTATATATTTTGGGTTTGGTTAAGTTCATACACATGAGCAACAGACTTAATATATTAAAAGCTTATGAGAATGTTGTTTATTGTTGACTAAATATCAGTTGATGGCATTTGTAAAGATCATTACAACTGCTTATCTCAGTTGTGATTATTACTATTGTGATTTTTGTGGGGTTTTTTTTTTTTTTCCACATACTTTAAAGCAAGGGAGAAGAATGTAAAACTTGTATGAAAGAATTTTCAGCCAGACAGAAATACATTACAGTAATTCTTACCCTAGAGCAAGACTTATGTCCATAATAGCTTGCTAGCCCATCAGAAGGACAGATTTGAGAAAGAGCCACAGTTAACTTATTTTTTATTTTTGTGTTTGTTTGGACAATTTTTTAAGTAAGCCCGAGGCCCACCATGGGACTTGAACTCATGACCCCAAGATCGAGAGTTTCATACTCTATGGACTGAGCCAGCCAGGCACTCCTGCTTGTATATTTTTAGACAAATATATTTTTAGGTCTTTAGTATTAAAAAGTAAAATTTTGAATGGCAAATATATGTAAAAATAAACAATAGCTGCAAAGTAAAAGACAGTTTTAAATATCTGTCTATTAGTGAAGGACTATCTCTCATAGAGTCATTTCTTTTTAATTCTGCTAATCTGAAACTAAAATACAGAATGGGAGAAGATATTTTCAAATGACCTATCAGATAAAGGGCAAGTATCCAAAATCTATAAAGAACTTACCAAACTCAACACCCAAAGAACAAATAATCCAATCAAGAAATGGGCAGAGGACAGGTCTTCTTTTCTCCAAGAAGACATACAAATGGCCAATAGACACAGGGAAATATACTCCACATCACTTGGCATCAGGGAAATACAAATCAAAACCACAATGAAACACCATCTCACACCAGTCAGAATAGCTAAAATTATGTACTATATGTTGGCTAATTTAATTTAAATTTAAAAAATTATAAGGAAAATAGATATCCTTTTATAACTGTATAACCTTCTTCACTCTGTAATCCACCTTTCCTCCACCACCTTTAAACTCTCCTTCTCCAGTGCTTGTTTCTCTGCTGTACTTAAAAATGTACTTCTTGGGGATCCCTGGGTGGTGCAGCGGTTTGGCGCCTGCCTTTGGGCCAGGGCGCGATCCTGGAGACCAGGGATGGAATCCCACGTCAGGCTCCCGGTGCATGGAGCCTGCTTCTCCCTCTGCCTATGTCTCTGCCTCTCTCTCTCTCTCTCTCTCTCTGACTATCATAAATAAATAAATAAAAAATTTTTAAAAATGTACTTCTCACAGCATAAAAAGCAAAAAACAAAAAACCCAAAAAACAAAACAAAACAAAAAAACAAGTAAGCAAATACTTGTTTTGATCTTGCCATTCCCTCTCTTGGAAATACTAGGTACCTTTCCTTATTCTTTTATAAAAACACAACTTCATTCATTCATTCATTCATTCACATATTTATTCATTCTGGAAGTATTTGCTGAGTACTTCAATTAGTCAATCCTAATGCTTGATGCCATAGAAACAGAGAGAAGAATGAGTTCTCAATCAAAATCACAGGGAAAGAGTACGAATAAGCAATTCATTATACTTAGGGAGAGAAAAGTTATAAAGAGAACAATAGAAGGATCATGCAATGCATAAGAATATGAGGAAAATGATGGAATTAAAATTTTCTTGGAATTAATATTTTACCAAAAACTCCTAGATGTTTCTGCTCATGTCATTAATATCCATTCATTTCTTAAACTAGCAGTCATGTCCACCACTTGAAAGTCACTGCTTTTTTAAATATCTACTAATAACCTAAATGGAAAGTCTAATGGCTTATCCTTAACCATTCAACTCATCAAAATCTTTTCTCTCTCAAGATCTAGCTCAAAAATATCCTCATTTCTGGTTCACTTCCTTCAACATCCAAACTGCATTCCTGGACCATTTCGTTCATCGAAACATAAACAATACTGACCTGTTGTATTGTATTAAACTTTTTAAATTATCTTAGTCAATGTCTAAAATTTCATCATTCTGAGGCTACATTATCCACAGACCCTACACATAGCCCCAAAACTAATACATACTAAAAATAAATATTGATTTAGGCAATTAATCTAAAAGGATATAGAATTAATCCAGAAAGTGTGCAACAGCAGTTTGTCTCATCAAACTTGAATTACTAAATAATACAAGTAAGTATATAATTGTTATGGGCTCAAATAAGATCTTGAGATTCAAGCATTTAGTATGCCACTAAAAGCAAGAACGATTTGACAAACACACACAAATTACTGATAGCATATAACCATTTGTAAAAAATAATCATAATTTGACTTTTTAACAAATTACTTTTTTTATATTCTTGCAAATAGTGGCAACAAATTGGCTACTTCAAGTGGTGATACTACGGTTAAATTATGGGACCTGTCTACAGGCAATTGCATTTTGACCTTTGAAGGACACAGTCATGCAGTATGGTCCTGCACGTGGCACTCCTGTGGTGATTTTGTGGCTTCTTCCTCACTGGATACAACTAGTAAAATCTGGGATGTTAACAGGTAAGAAGTACTTTTAAACATTATTAACCCTCTCTGTTATAAATAAAGGCAATGTTCTGTTTTGTTTTGTTTTGTTTTGTTTTTCCCTCTCAATGCTTCCCCACCAGGGAACATTTAAAAAAAAAAGTGTTAGTTGATAAAATTATAGAAAGCTACTGAAATAATGTCTGTAAAATCCGTTTCTAACTCTGTTAATCATTATTGTTATAACAAGTCCTTTCTAAATATAAGTATAAAGATCAATCGTATGTAATAGGATTAGAATTATTTCATTGGGAAGCTGTTTGTTTTAAGCAGAAGAAAAATAAATATTTATTTTAAAGAATGAGAATTTTAGTTCTCCCTCAGAATTGCTTCATTATCAAATCAGCAATTTAATAGACATGAGTATTACAGAGATAATTACTTGCTTTATGCTTAAGTTTGATATATTATAATATTTTTCCCAAATTAAATGCTTATCAATTCACAAATTGCAAGAACTAATATAATTTGATGTATGTAAAGTGTTATAAAATACTTTATAGATATAGAAGTTTTATATTTTTATCTTAATTTAAGACAGACAAATCTATTATGTTTACAGTATCAAATACTTCTCATCCATGTATTTATGTATAATTACTATATCCTATTAGATGTGAAAATAGTATTCAAAAAGCTGCTATCAAATATCCTGACTGCTTCAGGTAACACAAGGGATTATAAATCATCAGTCTGACTTCTGTCACTTAAATTATTAAAATAGTGCCCAGATTCCAAATATGAGATAATGACTCCTAGAAATTTAGGTAAACAATTGTCACTGAGCTACTGTAGTTTATTTTGTAAAAGAAAAATTGGCTCACTATGAAGATAGACACTACTGATTTGGGGTTATGGGTAGAACAGTTACCTTGAACAAACTCTATCCATTCTTTCTTGAATTATGGGTAACCTATTTAGGAGAGTGGGCAAGTATGGTGTTTGCAAAAAATCAGCAGGTTTTCCGGAAGGATTCATTGAAAGGGTATGCTCTGTCCTATGCATAAGTTGACTGTCTCCTAAGGCCACTTACCAGTTACTCTGTTCTTTTTTCTCAGCCCCAAACTGACCCTTCTATACTGTTTGTGTGATGTGTGACTGGAACTTTGCAGACTACATTTTTGCTTTGCAAGCAGACTCTCTGTTAGGCTTTGGTAATAGTAGGGAACTTGTGGGAGACTGTAGGGCTGGAGGAGGTAGAGGGGATTTGCTTCTCCCTGTCTCCTACCTATGGGATTCTTCTGGACCTGTAGTTCCCGTGAGCATCACCAGCAACACTTCACCTCAGTAACACAGCTTCGGTCTTATCACAGCAGCTAAATCCAGTTGGCAGCTTTTCTAATGCTTGCAGTAAAAAGCTGGATCAAGCTGTCATCAAAGACATTAGCTCCAGCAAACAGGCACCTCCTTCTCGGAGGTCTGTGTTCCCAGCTCAGCATGGCCCCTTTTCTAAGCTGAGGAGCCAGTAGACAAGTGCCCCCTCCTCAGAGGACTAAGTTTCACTCCTGTAGGCATCCCTCTTCAAGTTTCTAAGTTTAACCAATTCCACCCTATTTCCTTTATTCACTAAGTCCTATGGGTGATAGCTCCTTTCCGCAGTGCCACTCTCTATGATACCTTAATATTCTTTTTTTCTCTATTTAGTCGTCCAGTTAACAACTTTATACATAGGTAATAATCCCATATATTAAATTCTTACTGTTAAAATGATAGGTGCAAATTTTGTCTCCTAACTTGACAGATAGAGGACATTAATGAATAAATAACAGAACCCACCTGAGTTATACAAATTCAGCTAAATAATGTTTGGCATATTCTGCATGGGAAAACATGGCTCCGAATAATATAATTTAGACCTATTTCCATCTAAAATAGTTAATAATTTAAGATGTGTTTTAATTCTCAAATGGATACCATTTACCTATCTGGAGTAATCAATCATATGCAATTCTTAATTTTATTATGTTTCTATATTATCATATTTTATAAGTATTTATTTAATTTTATTATGTTTCTATATTATATGATCAGATTTCATAAGTATTATAGTATACTGGCATTTATTTTTTTTAAGATTTTATTTATTTATTCATGAGAGACATAGAGAGAGAGAGAGGCAGAGACATAGGAAGAGGGAGAAGCAGGCTCCATGCCCTGGGCCAATGCAGGACTCGATCCCAGGACTGCAGGATCATGCCCTGGGCCGAAGGCAGGCGCTAAACAACTGAGCCACCCAGAGATCCCCAATATCGGAATTTAAAAATATTTTATTGAGGTATGATTGACACAAGGTTGTCACAAAAAGCTATACCTATATAATGTATATAACTTAATGAGTTTGGTAATAAGTATATACCCATGAATAAGTATACACCATCACCAATCTATGACATAAACATATCCATTACCTTCAAAAACTTTTTCCTGTCTTCTTTTATTACCATTAGTATTATTATTATTAGTGACAAGAACTCTTAATATAAAATCTAGCCTCTTGATAAAATTTTAAGTATACAATACAGTGTTGTTAACTATATGTACTGTGTTATGCAGTAGATCTGTAAGACATTCATTTTCTATGACTGAAATTTTAACAATAGTGTCCAATTTTATTGTTTATCACCTTTGGGTTAGATGAGAATCCTAATAGAAGATTGTAGTGCATTCTAAAATATAATATCTTTTCCCATGTTTTAATCATTCAAAGTGTTTTTTAAAAAAAGACAATAGTTAAGAAAACTAATTCCCAGTAGACTCAGTCCTACTTAGAATTATTTCAAAAGTTTTGATTTGATGACTTTTCTCCATGACCTTGATATCCAAATACTGTCTTCTAGTTGATACCTGGGAGACGTTGATATAACAGATCAAAATTGCTCTTAATTGATGTCAAAAATTCTTTATATTTCAAATTTCCCATCAATGTCAAGAGCTTACTTTCATCACCAAAGGCAAAAAAATATCTACCAATTTTGAAGCTGAGGTAGTGGACCAATAATGGCAATAAGGGAGAAATTGATTATTTCTATAGTGGTTATTAATATATCTTTGAGTCATAATCAAAACACTGGGTTGTAATTTAAAATTACTCATGGATAATACTTTGTAAATAAGACTAAAACTAGTATCTTTAAAATGTTATAGGTTATTGGAACTGGCTTAGTGACTTAAGGGGAGAAGCTATTTGCCTTAGTAAGATGGTGGCTGAAGCTGTGCTCTACTGGGCCATAATATTCTTAATCTGAGGCCATATAGTTTTTAATTTAAAAAATTATATTTATAGATTTTATTGTTCACCAGAGAAGGAGGAGTTTAAAATATATTTTTCTCAGGATACCTGGGAGGCTCAGTGGTTGAGCATCTGCCTTCAGCTCAGGGCATGATCCTGGGATTGAGTCCCACATCGGGCTCCCTGCATGGAGCCTGCTTCTCCCTCTGCCTATGTCTCTGGCTCTCTCTGTGTCTCTCTCATGAATAAAAAAATAAAATCTTTAATATATTTATATATTTTTTCTCTCTCTCTCTTCTACAATCTGCTTTTATCTTTGAGCTCCTGGCTTAGTTTTGAGCATCCTTTAGTTGATGTCAGGTCCCTACCCTTGCAACTGCTCCTCAATTGGACATTACTTGCCAAAAGCATCCAATTAGCTCCTTATCAGTTGGATAACTGCGAATCATAATTAACATAAAAAATCCCAGATCAAGAGCTACATTTACTAAGTGCTAATAAGAATCTCTGAATAGTATCTGTGGTACAATTAGTCCGAATGTGTCGACAGCCTACAAAGTTTCTATGAATAATTAACAGGAATATTTCGATGGTCTTCTGAATGATTATTTATATAAAGTGGAAATTATATGTTTCAATTAGTAATCATTGATTTCTACCTTAATTTTCAAATATATTTATTAAAAGTCAATCTTAGGGATGCCTGAGTAGCTTAGAGGTTGAGCATTTGCCTTTGGCTCAGGGCATGATCCTGAGGTCCTGGGATCGAGTTCTGCATCAGGTTCCCCACGGGGAGCCTGCTTCTCCCTCTGCCTGTGTCTCTGCCTCTCTTTCTCTGTCTCTCACGAATAAATTTAAAAAATCTTTTAGGGAAGCCTGGGGGGCTTAATGGTTGAGTGTCTGCCTTCCACTCAGGGCCTGATCCCAGGATCTGGAATTGAGTCCCGCGTCAGGCTCCCCGTCAGGGGCCTGCTTCTCCCTCTGCCTATGTCCCTGCCTCTCTCTCTCTGTCTCTCATGAATAAATAAATAAAATATTCACAAATAAATAAATAAATAAATAAATAAACAAAATCTTTTTAAAAAGCCAATCTTAAAGTGCACACACACACACACACACACTCACACACCATTATATCCTAAGTAGGAAGTGCTTGGCACATAGTAGTTTGGTTGCATAAATATAAAGAAAAAATCAACGTATACATATGGAGAAAGTGTTCCCATCTACTTTGGAACTAAAATTTAATTGTTCTATCTTATCTTACATAAATCTATAAAGTGATTAAAATAGGATAGGAAAATCAGAAAAGATCTTGGTCAGCTATAAAAAATAGCTTGTGTTTCTTCAAAGCATAAGATTATCAATAAATTTTCATAAAATGACTGAATAATTTTACACTGTGTTATAGACATTAGAAAAATTGAAGACTCCATTACTGCCTTCAATGAGATTACAGTAGTTTTAAAATGCAGCAATATTGAAGCAACCAGAGAATATGCAATGCATCTGCAATTTATAATATCTGGTAGGGTATTCTGGGTGACTCCTAGTTGCTTTTCTCCCATGGTATCTGTGTTTTTGGCTGAGGGGCTCTACCAGACTATCACTCTGATATTTGGAAGGTAGATCATGTACCTGCTTAGCTTCTAGCTTGAGGGGAAGGCGTTGGAAACAGCCAAAACGTTACCCCACTGCTGGAACAAGACATTACACTGGCAAGAACTGGGTGGCTTAAAACAAGAATGGAAGAACACAGAGGTACATGTAACACTCAATAGTTTCGGGACCCCTAGAGTGAGACATAAATTTACTGCCCTTATATCCAGGAGTATTGTTTCAGATGCCATCAAGATTAAGTTGAGTGAGGAAAAAAAAAAGCTAATTTAAGAACTATATTTAGAAAAGTAATTTGTCATTACTGCTGCATTACTCTGACTGGAAGCAAATGTGTTAGAAACCTTGGGAGTTTTGAGATAATTTCATTGACAACAAAACCACGAGCCCATTCTTAATATCCTCAACTCTTCAGACTCTTCAAACTGTAAAACGGTCATCAGGGCCCTGAATCTGCATTCGAAGGAAGTTCACTTCTAGTATTTTGCAGTGCACACTGAAGGCACAGAATACAGCACTCACCTTAGATGTGATCATAGAGCATAATGGACAAGAAAAAAAAAACAGAACAAATCTTTCCATGAATAAAGCTGGAGGTCACAAAGAACCTCTCTTACAAAGAGAGACATGATTCAAAGAACTTTCTCCAGTGCCATGGCAAAGTTCCTCAGGATTCTATCACTATTTAGACTGGGGACTCTTGTGTGTTCCCCACTTTTCTACTTTTTGTATTGGAGTTTGTGTTGCAGTTATTCTGTCCTTATTTCACCATTGTACATTCTCTGTGGTGATGTACAAGGCAGAAAACCTATCTGTTATTTGGCTGGTCACCAAAACATGAGATGCTTCTGACCCCAGTGGAGCAGACTGCGTATCATGCAGAGATCATGCATTGTGAGATACGTGCAGTAAATGAGTAGCACTTTTTGTTGTCTCCTTTGGTGTACAGGGTGGGAGGTCAGTGAGATCATGCGGAAGGAAGGATGGCACAGATGTTTGGTGGGCAAAAGGCCACACTGTGGCAGAGACTGTTCTCTGTTCACCAGAAGCTCCTCTCTCCTTTTTCCGTATTATTAGTTGGTGCCTGGCTATCTAAATTTTTTTTTTCTCAGCCTCCTTTCAGTTAAGTGTGGTTATGTTACTAAGTTCTCTATAACAGAGTATTAGTTGAAGTGATAGGTGCCATTTCTATATTCTTTTCTCCTTGTGGTGAGATGGGATATCAGTGACCAGCACAAGAGTAATCTTAGAAGCCAATTACTGAAAATGACAGAGCAATCATCAGCCTGCTTGAAGTCAAGCCACCCCCATTCTCTACCTCCAGTTGGCCTGCAACATGATCTGGACGTGTAATCAATAAGAAAAAATAAACTCTCTTTTGTTTGAGACATTATATTTGTTATATATATATATATATATATATATATATATATATATATATATATATATAGAGAGAGAGAGAGAGAGAGAGAATATCTATTTGTTATAGCACTTTAGCCTGCCCAGTCCAAAATTAGGTACCCCATGACTATATTCCCAGTGATAAGTTTTGCCCCTCATGACATAGTCATAAGGCAACTAAGACAAGCCCTACACTGTTCTCAATATTATTTGGAAGGAGTAATAATAAAATCTAGTAAATGTCTATTCAACTCCCTCTATTTTTTCTCCCTTTGCTCTATTTCCCATCCCTAATTCTGCTGCAATGGTGTTGGAGCCTTTTAAATTCTATGTGCCGACAGCAATATCTGTAAGTCAAATAACTGGTTTTCATGGAAGTTAATGTCTGTAAAAAAAAAAAGTAAATTATAAGATAATATATTAACTATTAAATATTAGTGTCTCCATTAGTGGAAACTGATTCAATAATAATGATTTCATTTAACCATTAACAGGAATAACAAATACTGAGAATCTCAATTCCATAGCAGCTTTGACCATGTTCACTGATAAGAACCAGTTTTGCTGATTGCAGTCAAGCTGAAAAGGAAAGGATCCAGTGTGAGTGGAGTAGCATGAACAGACGAATGAATGGCAGGGGAAAGGCATTTAGTTATATGGGGGTGCACATATGACACAGGATCTTGTAGCTTATGTGAATGACTTGACTGACCTTTATTCTCAATGGGTTAGGAAAGCACTGGAGGATTTTGAACCGAAGAGTCAGATAATCTGTTTTACACTTTAAGAGGATGACACTGGCTACTGTGTTGAGATTGGACTGTGGAAGGGGAGGCATAGAGGAACAAAATAAGGCAGGAAGATGGCTTGGGAAGCTATTGCCACAATCTAAGCCAAAAGCAGTAAAGGTTTGCACCATAATGGGAATAGTGAGGATAATACAAATTTTTGCATTCTGCATAGATTTGGAGGATAAAGCCAACTGGAATCACTGAGGAATTGTGTTGACAGAGAAAGAAAAAAACAAATCACTCTGTTAAATGTTGAGACGCCTGAAAATCAAAAAGTTCATTCTCTTTATGCTGGAACACTATCATGAACTTTTTAAAACACCTTTTCCAAGCAGATTCATCAACTGGCATTCCAGAAAAGGCTGTAGAATGAGGAATGCCTTCTCATTTTTCATCTAACAGGTGATTTCAATTGAAGAGACTTGAATGTTCCTTCCTGCCCACTAGCATTGCTTCCTTCTTAATTTAATAATTCATTTCCAATCATAACCCCTGGGCTGGATGAGATGAGAGAAATAGAAGGCTGTGGATGAAGAGAATAGCTAAAATTAAGTAAAAGGAAATGTAAAATATTAAGATTCTTTTATGGTGAGTTATCTTCTTTTAATAATATGTACTAATTAATTTCTTTTGGCAAATGATGCACCAATGTAGACTCTAAAATGGGAAAAAATATTTTTATTATAAGTAATAAAAGCAACAAATATAAAAGTGGAGTTTAGTATTTATAATATAAAATATTTGATTAATTATATATTTCATGTTCTTTATGATTTGCAAAGTTGGATATGTTGGAGTGAAGGACACATTGTACAATATTAATGGTTTTAAACATAAGTATTAAGACTCAAGAGCATGGATTATTGGTATATTAATATCTGTCTGGTATCGTAAAGCCCCTTAGTTTTCCTTCTTTTACTTGAAAAGACATCTCAGTATATATTAATAGGCTGCTAAAGCAATCCTTGAAACATAATTATGTTACGCTAAAAGGAAGGGTAACATACTTATATTGACCTCTTGTGATCAATCCTGCTCCATGGATAACAAGTCAATTATTACATGATCTTGGATTTTTTGTTTATATTTAAATGAATACTTTCCACCTGGTATCCAGTCCCTCATTGGGCTCCCTGCATGGAGCCTGCTTATCCCTTTCCTTATGTCTCTGCCTCTCTCTGTGTGTCTCTCATGAATAAATAAATAAAATCTTTTTAAAAATAAATAAATAAAAATAAATAGTTTCCCTTTGAAATATAAACTTTATTTTTTTAATTTTTAAAAAGATTTATTTATTTATTCATGAGAGACACAGAGAGAGGCAGAGACATAGGCAGAGAGAGAAGTAGGCTCCATGCAGGGAGCCCAATATGGGACTCGATCCTGGGACTCCAGGATCAGGCCCTGGGCCAAAGGCAGGCGCTCAGCCACTGAGCCACCTAGGCATCCCAAAATATAGATTTTAAATTATACCTGCATATTATGAACATAAATATATAGATAAGGAAAAAAATGAAAAAAAGAACAGCATATATTTTTTTCATTCTCATCTTTGCCCCAAAACAATACATAATTCATAAGCATTATTGAAGAAACATCTATGTTACAAAGAAGAATGTTAAAGCTAAAGTTTAGATGTCATTTATCAAATTATAGAATTATTTAAAAATCATGAAGCTCTTACACCTAATATAGCTTTGTGTGTACATGTGAAGAATGTGTCAAGCAACAGTGTCCACTTGCAGTAAATTTGATGTCAATGTACTTTCACATCAATAAACCTGGGTTGACCAAAAAATAGGTTTGATGTCATTAAAATTTCAAAATTTGGCCCTATTCACTTATAAGACAAATATTGTTTCATATAAATGAATTCTGTAATTTGTATTTAACTTGTGCTAAATAAGTCATACTCTCTATTGTCTTATAAACCAGCTAAACTGTATATATCAAACAATTTGGGGGCGCCTGGGTGGCTCAGTTGGTTAAGGGTCCAACTCTTGTTTTCTGCTCAGGTGATGATCTCAGGGTCATGAGATCCAGTCCCAAGTGGGGCTCCATGTTCAATGCAGAGTCTGCTTGAGATTCTTTCCCCTACCCCATCCCTCCCCCTCCACTCTTCCTCCCACCCCTGCCATGGTCTCTCTCTCTCTAAAATAAATAAACAAAATCTTTAAAAAAAAGTAATTTGGATGAGTATAGTGAATATGTTAAAACATGATATTTTGTCACCAAAGTAAGCAATTTAACATATAAAAACTGCAGCCCCCCCTCTACACCCACTCCAGAAAAGATCTAATCAATAGATGAGTCTTAATTCTCCTCAGTGCTAATGACTAAAAAGTTCTAGTATATTTCTTCATTAATATATATTAAAATAAAATATATATATTAAAATGATCTATAGCGATAGTATACATGAGGTTAAAAATGGGAATCACATGTATTTTTATATTTAAAATTTGATCATATGTGTGTGTATGTGTATGTCTACCCATATGTTGGTGTATGTATATATTTTAGTATTAATTAAGTGAGTTTAAACATTTAGCTCAAAATTAATTTTAGTTACATAAATAATTATCTTAAGTATTTTAAATATCTAATCCATATGATATTTATTTACTTGCTTTATCAATGACTACAAAACCAACTCGTTTGAGACCCATTTATTTAAGACAGAAAAACTAAGTATCAATATGCCCCTGAAACATTGTTTTGAAATTACTGAAATGGTTTTCATGTAAACTCTGATATTTGTTTCAGTTGTTATTGAAATGAATTGAATGTCCAAATGCATCAAATCAAAATAAAAGAAGTAAACTAGATGATATAAAAATAGAAAGCAATAAAAATTTAGGTAGAATTAATCTTTCTTATATAAAACCATATTATTAGATGGGAAACACTGCCTATTTAGATAATAATGGTGAATTTGTTTTCTTAAATAAAACACTAGAGAATACAATTTTCATAGAAATTTCAAATAATTTAACGTGTGTCCTGCATAGAAAATGGATCAGACCATATTCAGTCAAAGAACATGGAATGATTATCCTGTCATTTGGCCTTTGGTCAACTCACAGCCTAGACTGGGTCCTGAGGGAGGCAATCCCTCTCTAGGAGTAATTTCACTTTGTAGAAAAGTCATCCCTTTTGATTTGGCATACACCTGCTTAATTCAACTGCTTAATTCATTTACGATTTGACCACAGAATTAGTAAAAATTGCTTGCTTAGAAATCGATTATTTATTCATTTATTCAATATTTACCAACTGTGTACCAATTCATATCTCTGGAGCTGAGGATATAGCACTGAACAGGGCAAACAAAGCTGCAGTCCCAGTGGAGCTTACATTATGGAAGGTGCCACTGATGATCCACACCTTAGAAGTTACTAAGGAAGCTCTCTACTTGGCCATTGATCTAAAGATTAATTCCTTAGCTCTAGAGAGGCAAAATGAGTATCACTGAGAAGTGAATGGCTTTCTGAAGTGTTGTGAGTGAATCCTACTTCTCTGTTATTGCAAAGAAGAATAGTCTTAGGAGTATCAGTCAACAACAAGGTGGACATTTAAAATGGTACTGAATCGTCTCATCATTATAAAGATGATATTTTTCATTTGCATTTGGGTTTTATTAGTAGCCTGTAGGCTCTCATAACACATAAATATCCCATTTAAGATAGTTTAAAGCAGTCTTTGCTTGAAGAATGAACTTTTCTGTGATGATCCTATTTCAGTTTGGTTTGGAATTATTTTACCAGTTTGGTTTGGTTTTGAGTAAGGAAGAATATGGTGAAATTTAGAATAATATATATTACCCAGAAACAATCTAAATGCTATTGAGCAATAACAATTAGAAATAATTATAAGATGTGTTTTATTTATATGTTTGTTTATTTTTACCTCTGGCTAGTAAAACCACCTAAATTATATAATTTCTTAAGTATACTGACAGATTTGGAGGGATCCAAAAATTGTTTTCTCTTACTCATGCTATGTAATGCAGTTACTTAAAAATTAAGCTTAAACATGCTGAATGTGAGTTACATATAGTTATTTTATGTATCAGTCTCTAAATACATGCCCCAGTAAAATTTCTTACTCATAAATTTAAGATTTAAAGTTACTTTGGAGACTCAGCTGGATAGCTCAGTCGGCTGAGCATCTGACTCTTTGTTTTGGCTCAGGTCATGCTCTCAGAGTTGTGAGATCAAGCCTCATTGGGCTCTGCCCTCAGCATGGAGTCTGCCTAAGATGCTCTCTCTCCCTCCCTCTCTGTCTCTCTAAAATAAATAAATAAATCATTAGGAAAAAAGTAAACTTACTGTTGGAAGCTCATGGTGGTTATCTAAACATGTATTTTAAAAGGTGTAACATTTAAGCCTGGAAACACGAAATATATCTTTATAAGAAATCCCTAACAACTGTAAAAGAGTGAGCATGTGACATTTTTTTTTTACTTGATTATCTTTGCCCAGATTTCTGACAAGTTTATAAAAGCATCTGATGCTTCTTATTTGAGAGACAGTGTAGAACTTATTTAGTTGTCTATTCCTATAGCTGTCACGTGACAAATTAAATTTGCTTTTTAGAGAATATTGTCAGCATCTCCAGAATAAATTTAACTTTATTATTTTACATATATGAATTAATGTATCATAGGTATATGCAAAATCACAATACATTATATGTCTGCACAGCGAAGACGCTGCCTGCATGCATAATATTCATTATGAATTATAAATTTCTTATACAATAATATTAACAGACATATGTTAATTATATGTGTAGTCATCTTTCCTCCTCTTTCTCATTTCCTGTTAACTCATTTCTAGGCAGGTTATGAAGTCCTAGACTGGAGGCTTTCAGCGGTATCTCCAAAAATATATTAACTCTTTATTATCTGAATTATCAAGGCTCTTGTTGTTTATATTCATATTCTTACCATTGCGATTCACCTAAGGAATTAATCCCCAAATTGGATCGGATTATTCACTGTTCCTTTAGAAGGTAATGGGATTGAGGCACCTGGGCGGCTCAGTGGTTGAGTGTCTGCCTTCAGCTCAGATCGTGATCCCAGGGTTCTGGGATCAAGTCCCACATCAGGCCCCCTGCAGGGAGCCTGCTTCTCCCTCTGCCTATGTCTCTTCCTCTCTGTCTCTCTGTGTCTCGCATGAATAAATAAATAAAATCTTAAAAAAATAGTATAATTAAATTTGTTTGGAGTAATGACACAAATGCCGCCTACCACTAGACCTCACAGTTTATTCATGGATGTGTTCACAGTACCCAAATAGAGCTTGGATCATCCTGGGAAAGTAATAAACATTTGCTTTATGAATATATAAACTAATGATTTATTTTCCGACTATACTCTTCACAATCCATCCCAGACCACTTTTCCTTCTTCCCACCTTCCCCCAAACCACAGCTTCTTAGAAGCACGTGCTTTGAGACTGTGCCATTAGCCACTTCTTCATATTATAGTCATATACTTACCTCCTGGTCATCCTTTTCATATTTTGAATAATTCAATTCATGTTTTATTGTCTTCATTGAGTGCAACATTGATATCCAAGCAGAAAATTCATCTAACACCTTGGCGTCTAAGTTTCTTCATCCTTTTCCTTCCCAAAACTTTCAAATTATGATTTTAAATTTTCTACTCTGTAAGCACAATCTTCCCTCTCTCTGATTTATATATTCCACTCCAACAATTTGTTCCAGTGGTATTGGTAATTCATTGCCTCCGGTTTTATTTTGTTTTGCTTCCCTTGCCCTTGATAATTGCCTTTTGTTCCCCTCTTGCCCAGAGTGTATCCCAATGCCCATCACAGTGACCCCTCCTTTCCACATAGCTTCAATTCCCTTAGTCTTCTCTTGCTCTGTATTTCTTGCCTGTCAAAACCCTAATTCTGGTTAAGCCAAATTCTCTTGCCTACTCTATGCATGTACCTGGTAAGCCAAGCATGACTAGAAAAAAACAAAAACAAAAAATGAACCATGCTGACTGGTTTCACTTTACATTTATAACATCAACTCACAAGTTGATTCCTACTGCATCTGTGCTGTTGATTAAGTTTCTACCATAGGAGATGAATATTTCATACCTTCTACCTCTATCTTCAAATCCCTAACAGCTTCCCTATTCCTTTTTCCCCTGAGTTGATGATCTGGATTTTTAATTTCATTAAGCAAATAGAAGCATTTGGAAGAAAACTTTTTAATCTTCCCACTACCAAATCCATCAGTGATTTAGATAGATGATAGATAGATAGATGTTAGATAGATTGATAGATAGATAGATAGATAGATAGATAGATAATAGATAGACAAACATAGAGTTTTTTTTTTCCCTCTCTTTCTCTCCAGGTGTTCTCTCCAGGTGTTAGCGTGGTTGTATTCTGGACTGGCTTGTCTGGACAGGTAGTTTAAGATGGACTCTTTCATCAAGCTTCAGCTGGGGCAGGAGGGGGTCACTCTTCCTGTAGTCAGTCCTTCATCTTCCAAAAGGCTCGCCTGAGTTTCTTCACATGGTGGCAAAAAGGATCCAGCAGCAAGAAAGAGCAATCTCTAGTGAACAAGAACTTATTCAAATCTCTTTTCAGTGTCTCATTGACCAAACAAAATCACATAGCCAAGACCAGGGTCAGTGTCAGGGGTGACTACTTAAGAGTGTGCATATAGGGATAGGGATAATGGCAACCATTTTGCAAAAAATCCACCCTCTTTCTAGCCCTTTAAACCTCTCATAATCATCCCCTTGCAAGTATATGTAGTATCATACTTATATTTTAGCAATATTTTATATCACATAATTCAGTTCTTGTTGACCTAAGTGCTTAAATAGACTTTTATGATTAGTCTGGGATAAAGTGGAATCTGACTTTTTTTATTACAATTCTTACAGACAAATTGTTGGAGAAATTCTTACAAATAAGTTTTTGGAATAATTTCAGCCTTCTCTGTTCAGTAAATTTTAGATGATTCCCTATTATTTTCCGTCTCTTTTTATTTTGAGTTAAATAGTCACAATAAGTTGGGAAATGGTAGTGTCCATGTACTCTTCATCCAAATTACTCCAATGGTAATATCTGACCATTGTATATAATCAAAAGTAGGAAACTAACATTGGTACAGTGTAAGTTAATACAGTTAATTAATTAGTTAAAACAGTCTAGTGTCTGTAGTTTTTTCTTCTCTTACTCTCACTAGTGTCTTATTTATCCCTACTATTTTTCATGCTTCTCCTAAATGAAATTCCTGAGAGGCTCTTCTCTAATAATCTATCCTATGTTTTTTTCTTCCAAATTTCAGTTAAAGATTATACCCTCTAACAATCCTCCTGGCCTAGCCTCTGATGGCCACACTTTTCTTTCCTATTTCTTTTTCCTTATTAGAGTCAGACTATGAGTTTTTTGTTTTTGTTTTTTGTTTGTTTGTTTTAAAGATTTAATTAATGTATTTATGAGAGACACACAGAGAGAGGCAAAGGGACCCTGGGATCACAAGGTGAGGCAAAGGCAGATGCTCAACCACCCAGGTGCCCCAGACTGTGAGATTTTAAGGCCTTAAGCACACACACAAAAAATCACTCCTCCCACATATAATTAAAAATGAAAACAAACAATAAAAGATTTGTGTAAAAGTCCATCAAAATTTGATTTATCCCCGTGAAAACCCCTTCAATGCTACTGTATTTACTGATACTTCAAAATATAAAATTCTTTTAAAATTCTCACTCTCATTTTTTTCCTCATTCTCTTTGCCCTTTTCCCTCTTTCCTATTTTAGTGCAGCTGCTTTGCTGGTGCCTAAGGCACAAGCTTTGTCTTTCTATTGGGTAATCCAACACTGACTTTTATGAATAATTTGTTCTATGTCATAAAGCATTCACATTTCTGCTCTAGTTCTCTTTATCTTTGTTGTCCTTCTGCTACATCATAATCTCCTGTTTCCTGTATCTTTTAAAATATCCTCTATACCCCCTTCTAGTTAGCTAATGCCATGTTACCTCGTCTTTTGCCTCACCTTTTCCTTCAGAATCTCCTCTTAAATCTTGGCCGCTTTTCAAAATAAACAATTATTCTCTATATTCCCCCGTATATATATTTAAGTTACAATTGTTCCACGGATTCCAAGTAGTTAAATTACTCCTCTGTAACTTGTCTCTCCTTAGAAAGAAATGCATCCTGTAGTGCCTGAATTTAAATAAATGATTCCATACAATTGCTTTCCATTCATTACCTTCTGTAATAGGACATTTTTGGCCTTGTCCTCACATAGCTATATTGAATGGGAACTAAAGAAATCTAAGCACCTTTTGAAACTTTCTCTCTTCTGATTAACATCTATAAGATAGGGTGATGAGAGAATTCAACTTAGATGAAAATACTGCCTACATATATTATCTTTGCTGAAGGTGGTAACACCACTCAACTATAACACTCCATTATAATCTGCAATTTTTATTCACTAACACTGGATGAGTAAATTCTCTAATCAATTAAAACATCCTGCCAAATGTTAATCGTAACTCTTTCAAATATACATGTGTGTGTACTATGGGATCTTTGTTACCAAACCTTTCTCAACAAAGCAAGTAAATTTCAGCTATAGAATGGAAAGAATATTTTCACTGAATACTTAATTCCAAATATTATTTACCATACCTACGTGTGTACTTTATCTTGATTGCATAATGAGGTGTATGAAAATAGGTTTGAGTCTGACAAAAGTCAAGACCCATGTCTATGTACATCTATGTACAAAGATGTCTCTGCTTTTATGCAGGTGAGGAAATTCTAATCAGCAGATCGGGTTCTTTTCTAAAACTAACATTAATTAAGATGACTTCTTTCTTTCTGCCCCTTTAGCAAATCATTGCTGTATAACTCTACCTCACTGCGTACAAGCCTAACATGTGTGAACAAAATGTAGCCTTTATTCAGATGACACTGAAATATATAATGTTGGATCAGAAGTAACTGAATCTTCTTTCACTGCATATATCTGTAGCTAGGTGACATGAACTGGCACATATTTCTTATTCATGAGTTCTACTGCATGATAAGGAGGATTCACCTGAATCTTAAACTGTTATAAACCACTAATGTATTCTGGCTTGGAATTAGATAAGCTGATCATATTATATCAAAGAAAAAGTTCATGCAGTGGCTGCTTCACACACATCAAGCCTTCTCATTGGGATTCCTGCTCCTATGGCCTGCAGCAATGTTTGCAAATGATCTTTATTTCCCTTTATTCTTCTAAGAATTAAGAAAAAATGAGACTTTGAACAAAATTCATACTATCAAATTACTTTTTTCTCTTCATTTAATTGTAGTTTCTTTTTGTTGTTTGTTTTATTTTGTTTTGTTTTGTTTGGCCTAACATGTGTATGCCATTGGAAGGGTCTATAAGTAGAGATACAGTCCTCTCATGTTTAAACCCTTCCTCTGCATCTTTGGTCTGTTTCAGGTGCAAGAGGAACACAGGACATATAGCTCTATAACAATGTCTTCTCTTGTACAAGAGGCTTCCAGGGCATTGCATTGAAGTCAGTAGCTTCTAAATTGTCTTTATGCCTTCTCAAGCCATTTAAAAATCACTACTTAGGATAGCATCTCGTTTGCTTTAGAAATAAGTTGTTTCTCATTCCTCCTTTGACAATATTCTTCATAATACATTTGGCATAAATTGATTAATACCCATCCTTGGAAATACTTTTATTAAACAGCCAAGATTTTTTTTTATTTCTTTAAATCTGTATTTAACATACTGTACGGTATTGGTTACAGGACTATAATTCATTGATTCATCACTTACACACAACACCCAGTGCCATCACATCAGGTACCTTCTTTAATACCAATCAACCCATTTCATGCACGTCCCTCCATCAATCCTCAGTTTCTCCTGTATAGTTAAGAGTCTCTTATGGTTTGTTTCCACTCTCTCCTCCCCACCCCCTTTCCATATGTTCATCTGTTTTGTTTCTTAAATTCCACATATGAGTGAAGTATAGGTATTGTCTTTCTCTAATTGACTTGTTTTGCTTAGCATAATACATTCTAGCTCCATCTACATGATTGCAAATGGCAAGATTTCATTCTTTTTTGATAGCTGAGTGATATTCTGTTATATATATTATACACATATATAGTACACACATATGTGTAATCATGGCATATCAAATACATATGTATTATATATACCACATCTTCTTTATCCATTCATTAGGTAGCAAATATTTGGGCTTTCTCCATAGTTTGGCTATTGTTGATAAAACTGCTGTAAACGTCAAGATACATGTATCCCTTCAAATGTATATTTCTGTATACTTCCGGTAAATACCTAGTAGTACAATTGCTGGTTCATAGGCTAGTTTTACTTTTAACTTTTTGAGGGACCTCCAAACTCTTTTCCAGAGTTGCTTCCCACCAACAGTACAAGAGGTTCCCCATCTCTACTTCCTTGTCAATACCTGTTGTTTCTTGTGTATTAATTTTAGTTATTCTTACAAGTGTGAAGTGGTATCTCATTGTGGTTTGGATTTGTGTTTCCTTGATGATAAGAAATGTTGAGCATCTTTTCACTTGTCTATTAGCTATCTACATGTCTTCTTTGGAAAAGTATCTATTTATGTTTGTCCATTTCTTAACTAGTTTATTTGTTTTTTAGGTGTTGAGCTTGGTAAGTTCCTTATAGATTTTGGATATTAACCCTTTATAAGAAATATCATTTGAAAATATCTTCTCCCATTCTGAAGGTTGCCTTTTAGTTTTGTTGATTACTTCCTTCACTATGCAGAAGTTTTTTTCTTGATTAAATCCCAATAGTCGGGCAGCCCGGGTGGCTCAGCGGTTTAGCACTGCCTTCAGCCCAGGGCATGATCCTGGAGACCCGGGATCGAGTCCCACGTCGGGCTCCCTGCATGGAGCCGGCTTCTCCCTCTGCCTGTGTCTCTGCCTCTCTCTCTCTCTCTCTCTCTCTCTCTGTCTTTCATAAATAAATAAAATCTTTATTTATTTATTTTTTTAATAAATAAAATCTTTAAAAAAAATCCCAATAGTCCAGTTTTGTTTTTGTTTCCCTTGCCTTCAGAGACAGGTATAGTTAAAAGTTGCTATGGCCAAGGTCAAAGAGGTTGCTTCCTATTCTCTTCTAGGGTTTTGATGCTTTCCTGTTTCACATTAAAGTCTCATCCATTATGAGTTTATTTTTGTGTATGGTGTAAGAAAATAGTCCAGTTTAATTCTTTTGCAACTTGCTGTCCAGATTTCCCAACACCAATTGTTGAAGAGAATTTTTTTTTCAATGCATAGTCTTTCTGCTTTGTCAGAGATTAGTTGACCATAGAGTTGAAGGCCCATTTCTGGGTTCTCTACTATGTTCCATTGATGTATGTGTCTGTATTTGTGCCATTACCATACTGTCTCAGTCACTACAGCTTTGTAATATGGCTTGAAATCTGGAATTATGATGCCTTCACTTTTGCTTTTCTTTTTCAAGATGGCTTTGGCTCTTCAAAGTCTTGTAGTTCCATACAAATTTTAGGATTGTTTGTTTTAGCTCTGAAAAATCCTAGTGGTATTTTGATAGAGATTGCATTAAATGTGTGGATTGCTTCGGGCAGTATAGACATTTTAACAATGTTTGTTTTTCCACTCCATGAATGTTGAATGCTTTTCCATTTCTTTGTGTCTTCTTCAATTTCTTTCATAAGTATTTTATAGTTTTCAGAGTAGAGATCTTTTATCTCTTTAGTTAGTTTGATTACTAGGTATCTTATGGTTTTTGGTACAATTGCAAATGGGATTGATTCCTTGATTTCTTTTTTTGCTTTGCTATTAACGTATAGAAGTGCAATAGACTTCTGCACATTGATTTTATATCCTATGACTATGCTGCATTCATGTATTAGTTCTAACAATTTTTTGGTGGGGTCTTTCAGGTTTTCTACATAGAGTATCATGTCATCATGAGGAGTGAAAGTTTGACTTCTTCCTTGGTGATTTGGATGCCTTTGCTTCTTTTTGTTGTCTGATTGCTGAGGCTAAGATTTCCAGTACTATGATCAAAGTGGACATCCCTGTCATGTTCCTCACTGTGGGTAGAGGCTCTCAATTTTTCCCCATTGAGGATGATATTAGGTATGGGTTTTTTTTACCTGGTCTTTATGATGCTATGATATGTTCCATCTAACTCTACTTTGTTGAGGGATTTTGCCAAGAATGGATGCTGTGCTTTGTCAAATGCTTTATCTGCATCTATTGAGTGGATCATATGGTTCTTATCCTTTCTTTCATTAATGGGTTGTATCACAATGAATGGTTTGAGAATATTGAGCCAAAGTTGCAACCCAGGAAGAAATCCCACTTGATTATGGTGAAGGATCTTTTCATGTACTGATGGATTCAAATTGCTAGCATTTTGTTGAGAATTTTTGTATCCGTGTTCATCAGGGATATTGGCCTGTAGATCTCTATTTTAGTGGAGTCTTTGCCTGGTTTTGGAATCAGAGTAATGCTGACCTCATAGAATGATTTTGGAAGTTTTCCTTCCATTTCTGTTTTTTGGAACAGTTTGAGAAGAATAGGTATTAGCATTTATTTAACTGTTTGGTAGAATTCTCCTGGGAAGCCATTCGGCCCTGGACTTGTATTTGTTGGGAGATTTTTGATTACTGATTCAATTTCTTTGCTATTATCTGTCTGTTCGAGTTTTCTACTTCTTCCTGTTTCAGTTCTGGTAGTTGATCTGTTTCTAGGAATGCATTACATAGTTTGTTGGCATATACTTTTTCATAATATTCTCCTATGATTCTTTATATTTCTGTGGTGTTGGTTGTGATCTCTCCTCTTTTGTGATTTTATCTATTTGGGTCCTTTCTCTTTTCAAAATCTGTTTAGGGGTTTATCAATTTTATTAATTCTTTCAAAAAACCAGCTTCTAGTTTCATCGATCTGTTCTACTGGTTTTTGTTTTTATTTTGCTGCTTTTGGGATTCTTTCCTTGTCTGTGTATTTTGTGAACTGGACTATGCTATGCCTCGGTGATGGTCAACTTTTGTTGAATTTAGTGGAAGTTCTCTGCTTCTTGGATTTTTGTCTGTGTTCTTTCCCAGATTAGGGAAGTTTTCAGCTCTAATTTGTTCAAATACGCCATCTGCCCCTTTTTCTCTCTCCTAATCTTCTGGGACTCCCATGATACAAATGTTATTATGTTTTAATAAGTGGCAAAGTTCCCTAAGTCTACCTTTGTGATCTATTACCTTTCTTTCCATCTTGTTTTCAGCTTCATTTTTTCCATAATTTTATCTTCCATAACACTGATTCACTCCTCTACTTTGTCCATCCTCATTTCAAATTCATCCATTTGAGTTTGCATCTTGGTTATAGTATTTTTAATTTTGAGTTAATTAGATTTTAGTTATTTTGTCTCTGCAGTGAGGCTTCTCTAGTGTCTTCTATGTTTTGTTTTGTTTTGTTTTTCAAGTCCAGCTAGTATCCTATACTCATTGTTTTAATTATACTTCAGGCATCTTATATCTGTATTGATTAAGTCCTTGGCTATGAGTTCTACTTCCTGTTCTTTATTTGGGGTTAATTTCTGTATCTGGTCATTTTTTCCAGAAAAGAAAAGAAGAAACAAAACAAAACAACAACTAAACAAAAAAAACTAGATCCTGGATGTGTTTTGTTCTGCTTGTTAAAAGCATTTAGATAAAAAAAAATTAATAAATGAAGTGAAATGAAAATAAACAAAAAATAAAAAGTATAAAATATAAATAAAAATTAATGAAGTAAATTTTAAAAGAAATTTTAAAAATAAGAAAATAAATGAAAGCAATTGTTATAAAAAAAAATAAAAGTAAAAAGGAAGCTAGATCCTATTTCCCCTAGAACTGAAGCTTTGTGGCAGTGTATGATCAGCCTACTCGGTACAAGTGAGTTGTTTGTGCTAGTCTTCTGGAGGAGACACCATTTGCTCTGATTCTCAGGTAAACTTGCCATAGGTAAAAAGTGCCTCCAGGACAGAGGGCGTGGGGCTTGTGTAAAGGGCTCCATCTTCCACTAGGTGGCACTATTTTGCTCCCTGAAGGCTCTCAGGGCTGATGGGTGTGGTGAATATGGCAGTGCCCCACTCTCTAGCCCTGGAACTGAAAGTTCATGCTCTTCAACTCTTTAGGGATCCTTCACAGAAGAGCAGTCAATCACCCCTCTTGTGTCCACAGTTTCTGTCAAAATCCTGCATTCACCTTCCATGCCCAAGCTTTTTTATTTCAAGCACACAACAGAGTTTCAAAACTCTGAATTTTAGGGACTCCCATGGCTTGGACCCATGCTTATCCTCAGGGGAGGGTCTCAACATGGCTTTGACATTTGCTGGCTGTCCCAGAAAAGTGGTAGCACGATTGCACAGTGGTTTAGAGTTTAAGGCAAAACAGAGCACAAAGTTGGCACCAAGAGTAACTGCTCTCAACTGGTGTCCTTGCTCCTGTGCCTAGGAAGAGTACAGCATGTTCCTGCCACATATTCTTCTGTGACCCAGGGGATCCTCCCATGCTGTCATTCCTGGGACTCTGCCCCACTTTTCCACCTGAACATCTTTAAGCCAGACATGTCCCCCACTGTAGTAGACTCCTAAAAGTTCAGTAGCTTCTCTAAGCAGGGCTCCCTTCCTGCCACAGCACACACAGTTACATTTCTCCCAAGTCAATTTTCCACACCTCCTGACTTCCAAAAGGTGGTTGCTTTTCTGCTTGCAGGCTTGCAGTTTTTGTTTTCTCAGAACTCCAACCGATTATTTTGGATATTCAGAATTATTTGATAACTAGCTCTGTTTGAGGGTTGAGATAAGCTCAGGGTCCCCCTACTCCTCCATCATCTTAACTCCTCCTTGTTAATGGCCAACATTTTTAAAATGCAGTCCCCATACTCAAAATACAAGGCAATGAGGCTCAACTTCTTCCATTTAAAATTCAAAATTATTGGGTGCCTGTATAGCTCAGTTGCTTAAGCATATGCCTTCAGCTCTAGTCATGGTCTCCAGGTCCTGGGATGGAGCCCTATATCTGGCTCCTTCCTCAGTAGGAAGTCAGCTTTTCCCTCTCCCTCTGCCCCTCCCCTCCACTTGCACGGTCTCTCACAAATAAATAAATAAAACCTTAAAAAATAAAATTTAAGATTATTATAATTATTAAGATTATCTGAATAAGTAAGAATACTTAGGAACATTATGGAAAATATAAAATGTCTTTTCCTTTATATTTACCAGAACCTGTAGTAGTTAAAATTTGGCTACTATGATGACAAAAATAAATGCCAAAGAGGAAATATGCATTGTAAGAAACTGAATTTTAAAATAATTCTAAGTATAGCAGAGATAGAGTATATAAGAATTCCAAGTTACAATAGTAACAGGTTTCTTTAAGGTAGAGGAATGTTCAAAATCAAGATAGCAACATAGCAAGCCTGTCATGATTTTTCCAGTTTCTAATTTAAATAGTTACACAATATACAAAAAACAGAAGTACATAAAACAGAGGAAGTATGATAAGCAAAAGTATGTCTTAGCCAAGCTTAATTTCCACTCTTAATTTGATTTATTTATATTCTTATTTTTTCCAGAAAAGATTTAAACTAGCTTATAAGGATAAACAAAATATGTCAAAAGGATATAAATTAAACTTGAAAGAAAGAATAAATATTGAGAAGAGAAAATGGAACCAGGAATACACCAAAATTCATGCTATAATAATTCATTTGCTAATGCTGAGTCACTCTTTCAACTTTCAACTTCCAAACAGCCAGGAAATATTTGTTCTTTCCATTTGTGTATTTAAGAATGTTTGAGATGCACTCAAACCAAGTATCCGGGGGGGGAAAAACTCCACACAATTATTAGTACTAAGAGAGGATTTTAACTGATGAAGCTCATCAGAGAACATAGGCAGGTACATTAAATGGTACCTCAACCATCTCAATAATATCCTTGTAATAGGTGCAACAATAAATTAATAAGTGTAGCTGCTCATAATGCATAAATATATTATAAGAATATCACCTATGGTCAATTACTTAGGAATCCAAGGGTAATCCAAAGGATAACCCAAGGGATTACCAGTTGGAAAATACCAGAATTCTCTTCAGAAAATTGTTTCAAATTAATTTTAAAGTATGAATTCAATAAAACCCAAATATGATAATATAACACAAAACACATTGAAGATAAATTAACATCATATCTGATAGCAAAGAAAATCAAAATAGTGATATGGAGGACACATATTAAAGGGCATGTAGAATGAAAAAAAAATATGTAAAATGTTCCAAGGTATTATA
This sequence comes from Vulpes vulpes, assembly GCF_048418805.1. NCBI lineage: Eukaryota > Metazoa > Chordata > Mammalia > Carnivora > Canidae > Vulpes > Vulpes vulpes. Next base: position 9,703,113 of record NC_132795.1, on the reverse strand, counting down.
ATAAACAGAATAGAAAATGTAGAGCTCTAAACTCCAGAAAACAAATATTTTGAAGGAGGGTCTTGGAGTAGAGAATAAGGTAAATTCAATAGAATAATCATAGGAATTTCTGATAACAAAAGATAATTGTTAACTATATATGGAACTCTTATTATTTCTAGAATGTCCATTAAAAGGATATAAATAATAAAACTAGATCAGCACTGAAAAATCCCATATGCATAGTCCATTATGTGGATATACCACATTTGTTTATCCATTCATCAGTTGATGAATATTTGAAATGTTTTCACTTTTTAACTATTAAAAATTATGCTGCTATGGGACATTTGTCTTAAAGTTTTCATGTGAACATATGATTTCATTTTTCTTGGATATAAACCTAGGAGTGGTATTGGTGAGTCATATGGTTATTCTATATGTAACATTTAGAACAGCTGAATTGTTTTTCAAGGAAGCTACACAATTTACATTCCTACCAGAAATTATGTGTTACCATTTCTTCACAGCTATGCTGATTATTATTATTATTATTATTATTATTATTATTATTATTAGCTTTCTCATTGGGGGTGGAGTTGTTTAATATCATAGCACTTATTTGCATTTCCCTAAAGATAATAATGTTGAGCATCTTTCCATGAGCTCATTAGCTATTTGTATATATTCTTTGTAGAAATATCTAATCAGAATTATTGCCCATTTTAATTAGATTATTTAGCTTTATTACTGAGTTTTAAGATTTCTTTATACATTTATGTATTAAATATCTTTATATATTATCATAAATTATTTTCAAATTTGTTTCTCATTTTGAGAATTTTGTTTACATTTTTAATGATGTCTTTTGCAGAAGAAATTTTTTTAATTTTGGGAAAGGGCTTCCGTTGACTTTGTTTTTTTTTCTTTTTTAAAAAAAGTTTTTATTTAAGAATCTAACTTTACAATCATTTCTTTTATTGCTTGTACTTTTGATGTTGCATCTAAGGAAAAGCTAAAACCAAGACCATAAACATTTATTTTCTTATATCTTCCTCTAAAAATTTTATAAACTTGGTTTTTATGGTTAGGCATATAATCTATTTAGGCTTAATTTTAGTATATGGCATTAAATAGTCTAACTTTATTCTTTTACATATGGATATCCAGTTGCTCCAGCTTCTTTTGAAAAACACTTGTTGAATTCTATTATTTACATATTGAATTGTATGTATCCTTACTGAAAATTAATTATAAATATAAAAGTTTATTTCTGGACTCTCAATTCTATTTGATTCCTTTATATGCCTATCCTTGTGATGGTACCATACTGTCTTAATTATTGTAGCTTTATTGTAAGTTTTGAAGTTAGGAGATGTGAATTCTTCAATTTTATTCTTTTAGAAGATTACTTTAGCTGTTCTGAGTCTCTTGCATTTCTACATTCATTGTACCTTGGTCATCTGTATATATTCTCTGGATAAATGTCTATTCAGATCTTCTGCCCATTTTGTAATCAGATTTGTTTTTTTGCTATGAGTTTTATGGGTTCTTTATACATTCTGGATATAACATCCTTATCATGTGTGATTTGCACATGTTTTCTCTCATTCAGGTTGTTACCTTTTCATTTTGTTGATGATTTTCTTGGCTATGCAGAAGATTTTTAGTATAATGTAGTCACACTTATTTATTTTTGTTTTGTTGTTTCAGCTTTTGGAGTCATATTAAAGAAAAAATCATTGCCAAGACCTATGTCAAAAAAATTTACTGGCTATGTTTTCTTTTAGAGATTTTATGATTTCAGGTCTTGCAAGTCTTTAATCCATTTTGAGTTAATTTTTTTATATGGTGTAAGATAGTGGTCAAGTTTCATACTTTTGCATATGACTGTCTACTTTCCTCAGTACCATTTATTGAAGATACTATCCTTTCCTTATTGTATATTCTTGGGTCCTTCATCATAAATTAACTGCCTATAAATATGTGGGTAATTTCTGGGCTCTCTATTCTGTTGCACGGATTTTTGTGTGCATTTTTATGCCAATATTATACTGTCTTTACTATAGTTTTGTAACATAGTTTGAAATCAGGAGTGTGATGATTCCAGCTTTATTCTTTCTCAAGATTGCTTTGGCTATTTAAGCTTTGTTTTATTTTAGGATTTTAGAATTATTTATTCAATTTTTTTAGAAGATGCTATTGGAGTTTTGATAGGGATTATGCTGAATCTGTAGATTGTTTTCAGTATTTTGGACATTGTAGCCACTATTCTTCCAAACCATGAATATGGAATAGCTTTCATTTTATTAGTGCCTTCTTCAATCTGTCATTATGTCTTGTAGTTATCAATATGTACAAGTCTTTAACATCCTTAATTAAATGTATTCATAGATATTTTATTCTTTTGGATGCATTTACCAATAAGATTTCTTTGTTTCTCTTTCTAATAAATATATGTATATATATATATATAACATATATATATTCCATATTACTAATGTATAGAAATGCAACAGATTTGTGTATTTATTTTTTTTAAAGATTTATTTTTTATTCATGATAGAGGAGAGAGAGAGAGAGAGAGAGAGAGAGGCAGAGGGAGAAGCAGGCCCCATGCAGGGAGCGGGACGTGGCACTGGATTCCGGGTCTCCAGGATCACTCCCCGGGGTGCAGGCGGCGCTAAACCGCTGCTCCACCGGGGCTGCCCTGTGTATTTATTTTTATAAGTCCTGTAATTTTACTGAATTCATTTATTACTTCTGTTTTTTGATGAAGTTTTTAGGATTTTCTATATATAATATGTTATCTGAAAATAAATAAAATTTATTTATTAAATTTTACTGAATTCATTTATTACTTCTGTTTTTTGATGAAGTTTTTAGGATTTTCTATATATAATATGTTATCTGAAAATAGTGATAATTTTACTTCTTTCTTTCCAGATTGGATGCTTTTTATTTCTTTTCTTTGCCTTATTGCTCAGGCTAGGACTTCTAATACTGTGTTTAATAAAAGTGGCCAGAGTGGGCAATCTTGTTTTGCTCCTGATCTTAAAGGATAAAGTTCTCAGCTTTTCACCAGTATATAATGTTAGCTCTGGGCTTATCTCATTATGGCCTTTATTATGTCGAGTCATGTTTATTCTATACTCCCTTTTTTTCAGAGTTTTTATCATAAATGGATGTTGAATTTTGCGAGATGCCTTTTATGCATCTATTGAAATATGATTTTTATTCTTTATTTTGTCAATGAGATTTATCACATTGATTCATAAATATTAAGACATCTTTGCAACCCCGGAATAAACCCCACTTGATCATGGCTTATGATCTTTTTAATGTTGTTGAATTCATTTTGCTAATATTTTGTTAAGGGCCTATGAGCATTTTTACAACATATTCTTCAGGGATACTGGACTGTAATTTTTTTTTCTTGTGGCATCCTTGTCTGATTTTGGTAAGAGGGTAATTCTGGCCACTTAAAATGAGTTTGGAAGAACTCCCTCTTATTCTATTTTTTGAAAGAGTTTGAGGATTGGAAATACTTCTTTGAATGTTCAGTAGAATTCACCAGTGAAGCAGTCTGATCCTGGACTTCTATTTGTTGATTACTGATTCAATCTTTTATAGTAATCAGTCTGTTCAGATTTTCTTTTTCATTATGATTCATCTTGGAAGGTTGAATGTTATTCAGAATTTATTCCTTTCTTCTAGATTGTCTGATCTGTTGGCATATAATTATTCTTTTTCAAAGATTTATTTATTTAATTTAGAGAGAGAGAGAAAGCACCAGTGGAGGGAGGGGCAAAAGGAGAGGGAGAGAAACCTCAAGCAGACTCCCTGCTGAGTGTGGAGCTGGTCATGGACTCAATCTCAGGACCTTGAGATTGTGACCTGAGCTGAAATTAAGAGCTCAAGGCTTCACCAACGGAAGCCACACAGGAGCTCCTGGCATTGTTCTTAGCGGACTATTATGATCTTTTGTATTTCTGTGTTATCAGTGTAACAACTCCTCTTTAATTTCTGAGTTTGAGTCCTCTTTTCGTATTGTTGTTAATGAGTCTAGATAAAGGATTGTTCATTTTGCTTATCCTTTCAAAGAACCAGCTCCTATTTTCATTGATCTTTTCTATTGATTTTTTAGTCTCTATTTCATTTTTTCTGCTTTCATCTTTGATATCTCCTTCCTTCTACTAACTTTTGGCTTCATTTGTTCTTTTTCTAGTTCTTTCAGGTGTAAAGTTTAAATATTTACTTGAGACTTTTGTTGTTTCTTGAGATATACATTCATCACTATGAATTTCCTCTTGAAACTGCATTTGTTGCATTCCACAAATTTTGATATGTTATATTTACATTTTTTTCTTTTTGTGGTAGGTATTTTTAAATTTCTCTTTTGACTTCCTTTTTGATCTTTTTGATGTTCAGTAGCATGTGATTTAATCTCCACATGGTTGTGAATTTTCCAATTTTCTTTGTGTAATTAACTTATAGTATCAACCCATTATGGTCAGAAAAGATTCTTGAGATTTCAATAATTTAAATTTATTAAGATTTGTTTTGTGGCCTAACATATGATCTAATCTATAAATGTTTCATATGCAGTTCAGAAGAATGTGTACTCTATTGATTTTGGATGATATATAGATCATATATATATATATATATACACACATATATATATTCCTGCCATTCTTTATTTAGACATTTCTTTAGTAAGGACTATATATATCCAACTGGTCTAACATGTCATGTAATGCCACATTTTCTTACTGATTTTCATATTGATTTTTCTGTCTGGATGATCTATCATTGATGTAATAGAATATTAAAACAATCCTACTATTACTATGTTGGTGTCTATTTCACCCTTTAGGTCTGTTAATATTTGCTTTATATATTTAGTTGCTCCTATGTTGGGTGCATAAATATTTAAAATGCTATTTGTTATTATATATCTTCTGAAGCTGCATCCAATAAATATTAATGTCATATTTTCATTTTTGTTCATCTCAAAGTATTTTCCAGTATCTCTTGTGATTTATTATTTGAGCAATTAAATACTTAGGAGTATGGTGCTCAGTTTCTACATATTTTGAACTTCTTAAATTTTATTTTGTTGTTGATTTTTCATTTAATTCCATTGTGGCTGGAGAACATAATTTGTATATGTACTATCTACTCATAAATATTTTACATTTATTAATTTATTAAAATCTCACGAGAACTACATGAGGTAGTACTTTCAGTATCCACATCTTACTCATAAGGAAACTGAGATGCAAAGCAGGAAGGTATTGTGCAAACTCCTACAACTTTTCACCATCTAAGGGGAGCTGTGATGGATTCAAGATAACTTACTGAGAGCCTATTCTCAGCCATCCTTTATTTAGACAATTTTTTAGTAAGGGATAATTAGGTTAATTTTAGTTTTTTTTTCACTATTAACAAAGATGCCCTCAGCAATAATTGTTGCTAATTGATTTGTAAGGTAACATACTAAAAATAAAAGCTTTCATCAGAGATATTTTTTCATTTCTAATATAAATGAAAAAAATTTTTTCATTTTTAATTATTTACAGTAGAAAATCATCTGATCTAGCTTCATTGATTCATAAATAGCTGACTTTAATGTCACTTATCACAATTCAGTAAAGAAGTACCTGAACATAGTCAACAGAATATTATATAAATAGAGCATATATAAAAAACACATATACAAACAGATATGCAAACATACATCTATTATTACAAAACTATAGTAACCAAAATATTGTGTTACTGGCATTAGACAGGCCAAATAGAAAAGAGGACCCACAAATAAATTCTTGTGTATATGGTCAAATATTCTTTTTTACTAGGGTGCCAAGATTTTTCAATGTAAAAGACCAGTCTTTTCAACAAATGGTGTTCAAAAAAGTGGATATGCATAGGCAAAAGAATGAAATTAGAGCCTTAGGTTATATTGTATACAAAAGTGGACTAAAAATGGATCAAAGACCAAAACATAAAAGGTAAAACAACAAAAAACAAAGAATCTTAAGAGAAAACACAGGAGAAAAAAATACCACGATATTAGATTTAGCAATGATTTCTTGTATGACCTTAGCAGTATAGGCAACAAAAGTAAAAATGGATAAATTGGACCTCATTAAATTGAAAAACTAGGGTACCAGGGTGTCTCAGTGGTTGAGCATCTGCCTCAGCTCAGGTGGTGATATTGAGGTCCTGGGATCAAGTTCTGCATCGGGCTTCCTGCAGGCAGCCTGCTTTGCCCTCTGCCTCTCTCTCCTTATCTCTCCTTAATACATAAATAAAATATTTTTAAAAATTGAAAAAATTCTGTACATCAAAGGACATAATCAGTAAAGCTAAAAGGCAGCATATGAAATGGTAGAAGATATTTAGAAATAATATATCTATCTGACGAGGGATTAAATCCAGATTATATAAAGAGCTCCTACAACTCAACAAAAAATAAAACCAAATGACCCAATCAGAAAATGGGCAGAGGAGTTGTATAGGCATTTCTCCAAAGTTCTATAGAAATAACTGACAATGACAGGAAAAAATACTTGTATCTCTAATCATTTGGAATGTAAAAATCAGAGCCACAATGAGATATTACCTCTCACCCGTTGGGATGGCTACTATTGAAAAAAGAAAAAAAAAAAGAAAAGGAAAGAAAAGGAAAGGAAAAAAGGCGAAGGAAAAAGAAAGGAAAAGGAAAGAGAAAGAAAGAAAAGTGTCAGTGAGGACATGGAGAAATTTAAATCCTTGTACATTGCTAATGGGAATGCAAAATTGTGTAGCTGCTAAGGAAACTAATATCATGCACTCTTCCAAAAATTAAAAATAAAATTACCATATGATCCAGAAGTTCTGTAATGATAGGTACCTAAAAGATATGAAAGCAGTTTCAAAGGGGTATTTGTACTCTTGTATTCACTATAGAATTATTCACAATAGCCAAAAGGTAGAAGCCACCCAGATGTCCATTGATGAATGGATAAACACATGGTATATACATACAATGGAATATTATTAAGTTTGAAAAATGAAGTAAATTCTGAGGCATGCTACAATATGGCCCAGCCTTGAGGCCATTATGCTAAGCGAATAAGCCAGTCACAAAAAGATAAATGCTGTAGGGTTCTACTCATGTGAGATATCTAGGATGGTCAAATACACAATGACAGAAAATAGAATAGTATTTTCCAAAGGCTGAGGGGAAGGTGAAATGAGTTGTTTAATGGATACAGAGTTTCAGTTTTACAAGATGAAAAGAGTTCTGGAGATATGACTGCTTAACAGTATGAATGCACACTATTGAACTGTACATCTAAAAATGGCTAAGGTGGTAAATTTTGTGTTACATGTATTTTATCACAGATAAAAATATGCATCACCTTTATGCATAATTATTGGCTAAGCAAGACTCAGATTAATTTAATAAATAATTAGGTTTTGGGATGCCTGAGTGGCTCAGTGGTTGAGCATCTGCCTTTGGCTTAAGGCGTGATTCCAGGATGCAGGATCGAGTCCCACATCGGGGACTGCATGGAGCCTGTTTCTCCCTCTGCCTATGTCTCTGCTTCTCTCTGTGTGTGTTTCACATGAATAAATAAAATCTTAAAAAAAAAAAAAAGAATTTGGTTTTGAAGGAAAAAAAGTAAATGAAAGGACCATGCATTAATCTTCAAAATTGACAGAAATAATGGATAAAATACACATATTTTTCTGATTTTAAAATTGTTACAAAAAAGTATAGAAAAAAATGTACTTCACTAAAAGAAAATTATGCTTTTCAAACTCATTTAAGTAGCTTTCTTTTTTTTTTAAGATTTTATTTATTTATTTATTCATGAGAGACACAGAGAGAAAGAGAGAGAGACAGAGACATAGGCAAAGGAAGAAGCAGGTTCCATGCAAGGAGCCCGATGTGTGACACAATTCTGGGACTCTAGGATCATGCCCTGGGCAGAAGCCAGGCACTAAACCACTGAGCCACCCAGGCATCCCTAAGTAGCTTTCTTAATGCTAAAACTTTAAACATATAACTCATAAAATCAGATGGAATATAAAGAATCTACTATAACACTTATTACTAGAAGTTTTAACCCATGGAAGTTTTTTAAGGTAATAAAGTAAGATTGATTTTAATTTTTTTTTCTGTCAAAATCAAACATAAAATTGACAAAAAAGGATTTGATAATGGAAAACAATATAGTAGAAACTGACCCATTATCTATTGAATATACAATGTGATGGATATATAAAAGTGTATCTAAAACTATTATAATTAAAATGGGGGCTTAGACATTAGTGAATGGAAAAAAGCAAGTTTAAATCCTAATTTTACCATATAAACCAAAAATGTCAATGAATTAAGGACTTAAGACTATGTGTGTATATTTTAAGTATAATCAACATTGTTTCATAACAAGAAAAATACCCCTAATATTAGATTAGATATAAAACAGAAACAAAGCTTTACATACCATATCATCCTTTGAAAAATAAATGTTAATACAAACATAGCTGAGAGAGTAAGAGAGAGAGAATATTTTTACATACAAAATATACATATCAAAACATACCTCTGAGCTAAGTAACTAAGGGTGATTTTTATTTTCTTTGACATACCTTTACTTGTTTTCCAAGCCTTCTACATTATACATTTATTTCATTAATAAGTAGTGAAATAAGCATTATTAAAAATAACAATGCCCTATCCCTGGGTGGCTCAGTGGTTTGGCGCCTGCCTTTGCCCCAGGGCGTGATCCTGGAGTCCTGGGATCGAGTCCCATGTCGGGCTCCCGGTGCATGGAGCCTGCTTCTGGCCCTCTCTCTCTCTCTCTCATTGTGTGTCTCTCATGAATAAATAAATAAAATCTTTATAAAATAAATAATAAAAAAATAAAAACCGAATACATGTTTGAATGAATTCCATTAAGTGCATCGTGTATGCTTGCTTGCTTATTTTTCCCATCTTCTGACTCCACATCTGCTTACTCTGTCTTGGTATTTCTTCTCGATTGATGTGGTATATGATTTACAGTGGCTTCCTCTCTTCCTCTTCTCTAAGGGAAGCAGGAAGTGAGGCTGAAATTCATACCTGAGAAGTCATTTCCTTCTGCTTCCTTCTAACTCCAAACTGCTTACAGCTTGTGCAGGTCACATGAAGCTCTGGGAATTTCTGTCAAAGCTCACCTTTTGAGCAAGAAGTTTAACAAGACTCAGCAGGAGGTTCTCAGACAGTTTCAAATTTGAATAACTCAGTTCAATCTGGTTCTACTTTTTCTGCCTGGAAATTCAAGTGGTCTTCGTTATTTTTGTGACTTTTACACTAGAGCCTATTATTCACCATATCTAACGCAGCTATTCTTAACTCACACTCCACTATAAGGACATAAACACTGTAATGCATCCTCCTCCTAATTTCACATCAAACTGTACTCTGATAAAATCTCTCATCAGCACCTTCTTCATGTTTAACTCATAAAATATGGCAATCGACTAAAGCCATTTCTCCTCAGGTATCCGTTAGGGAATTGGTTTTCTATCACTTTGAATCTTACCCAATAAAATCCCTTAAATCCAAAAAAAGCCAAACCTCAAGGTAAATAAAAAGATCAAAGTATGGAACAAAAGAGACATGTTAAACTCATAGATGAAATAATTTATAAGATTTTAAAATATTCAGATACTACTGCAGCTATTTGGAGAAAAAAAAAGACCCTCTTTATTTGTGATTCTAATATTAATTTTAAATGGTTTTCTTTAATACAGAAAAACGTAAGGACACAATAAAACTTACACTTAAATATAGCTTTTGTGAAGAGAACTAGGATGTAAATTCTACCCTAACCTCTGCTCTGATTACTAAAAAAGTGAAGTAAGATAATTTTAAATTAAGTTGTCATGATTTTTTATGTTTATTAGAGTTAGCATCTTAAGTTTAGGTTAAATATACATTGTAGGAGGATACTGTTTTACGGATTTTATGAGTATTTTATTATACACTGAGGCTCTTTGCATAATCACTATGAAATTTGAAGGACAATAGCATTATTTCAAATGATAACTGGGTTTATAGTGTTGTGCTTCCTTTGATGGCATATCAATGATTGAATTATTTAATAGCCAATTATTAATGTATTTCAATGTGTTATGTGAAGCTGTCTGCAAAGCTGTCTCAATCCGTTGATTTATATACAATCTCAAAATATCAGCTACTTTCTTTTAAGCCTGTAGTATTAGGCTTCTACTTATAGAATAGTATTCACTAGGTAGATTCAGAACTGAATTCAAATTCTATACCTTTGGGCAATGATTTAACAAAACTTTTTACTTCATTTTTCTTCTCTACCTAAATTATATAAAACAATGAATTTAAAATTGAAAGACTTAGATTTAAATCTTGGTTCCATCCAGTGTTACTGAATGTTTTGACATTGGACTATTTCCTGATGTCTATGAATATCAGCTCCACTTTGTGAAATTAGAATCATATCTAATGCCTGAAGAGAAACAAATGAAATAATGAATACAAAAGTATTTTGTAAATTGCAGAGCTTCACTCTAACTTTTGTGCATAGTACATATGTATTTAATGTCTATTTTTATGCTGAATTCCCTTTCCCTTGAAGTGCTCACATCTTAGTTGAGGAGGCAAATACAAGTAATGTTCATTCAAAGAGTCAGATAACATGGAAGCATAAGAAATATTGTAGGAGCCTTGCAGAGGAACAAATCTCTAAGTAATCATGGAAGACTTGACAGAGGCATGACATTTGAGGTGGGGTTTAAAAGAGGAGAAAAATAGCTCCAGATGGAGGTAACATCATGAACTTTGAATAGGAGCAGGAACTAACACAGCTGTGAAGTGATGCAAAATTGGCTTTAGCTACAGTATAAGGATATACTAAGAAACATGGTGGGAACTGAGGTTTGTATTTTAACAGAAAGTAAAGAGCCATGTAGGTCAGGTGAGGAATTTGGACTTTTTCCTTGGTTGAGTTGGGAGCTACTGGAGCTTTTGATGTTTCTTCATCCAGATTATGACCCATATCCTAACCACTTTTTTTTCTTAAAATCTAGTGACAGTGGAGGATGCCAAGTAGTTAATTTCTAAGACCTGAAACCCTGGACTCAAGGATCATAGTTAATGAACTGAGTGTGTATAAAAGTGGAAGAAAAAAAAAAACACTTTAACCATCTGATTATGATTATTAATGGTAAAAAATTGCACAGTAGTAAGATGTTGACAATCAGATAATGCCAAAAGTTTATGATAGGACACTACTGATGAACATGGCTGGATAACCTCTAATAGGATCATCAGGCACAGTGCTTTAGGAAAATATACCCCCTGGACTCATTGAAATATTCGTAGATGTCCATCCCAGGATATACATACATGAACCCAGACTATTTACTTAATATGGACATGCATGTGTTTATCATGCAGAGTAAATGCTTTAAAAATATGCTGAATGAATATATGGTAGAAAGTATATTTACCCATTAAGCTTACATAATTACCCCTTTTGCTCATAAAACTGACAGAACTTGTCTAATTTTCATTAAGTGTGACTACAGTTTTCCTACACTAATCATATTAATGCCATACTTGTTTTGATACCCAAGAAAGTAAGTAGGTTGTTTTTTATGATAGTGAATATAATATGCATATTAACAAATTGGTATGTTTCATTTCATTTTTTATTTCAATATAAATGTAATCAACTGATAGTGATCCTATTCAGCTAGCTAACAATTAAGATAAGCACACTTTACCCTGTTTATTTCATTTATTACTTGAAAACATGATTTAAATACATCTTAAAAAACATTAATAAGAAATGTCCAAGAAAAATCAAGTTGTTAATTGTCTAGGAGTATATAGAGTACCTTTATAGTCATAACTATTCCATCAGAAGTGCAAAATTGCATATAGCTAAGCAAATTCAGCACTTTTTTTTTACCTTCATTGAATGATATATGTTAAATCCTTTAAAAAACTGATGACTTATGGAAATATCTATATCTGAACTGAACTATAGAAATTCTTAGAAATTATGTCTGCCATCTTCTGCTTATAGAACTACTACATATACTATGTGAATTAAAATTAATATGCTAGAGGTTTTTATTATGGTAAAAAATATATATATATATCATAAAATTTGCTATATCAACCCTTTTTAAATATACAATTTTCAGTGGTACTAATTATAATTACAATGTTGTACAACCATCATCAGAATCTATTTCAAATTTTTCAGTCATCTCAAATAGAAACCATAGCACAAAAAGTCAAAATTTAGGATTACTGTATCATCCAGCAATCCCATTTCTAGATATGGACTCAAAAGATTTGAAAGCAAGGATCCAGCTACTGGTACATATACATATGTTTAACTTTTTGAGAAACAACCAAACTTTCCCACAATGGCTATACTATTTTACATTCCCACCAGCAATGTACAAGAGTTCCAATTTCTCTACAAACATGATTTTCTTGTTTCTTAATTACAGCCATCCTAGTAGGTGGAAGTGGGGTTTTAATTTGTACTTTCCTGATGACTAATGATGTTGAGCCTCTTTTCATGTGCTTACTATTCATATATCTTCTTTGAAGAAGTGTCTATTTAAGATATTTTCCCCATTTTTACATTTTGTTGCCTTTTTGTTGAGTAAGAGTTCTTTATATATTTTCTATATTAATTTTGTCTATCCTTTAGGTAACCCTCAGGGTAGAACAGACAAATACAATAATGTGTTGATAAGGTCTGCTCTGGTGTCTCCAGATCCAGGGCCCATGGTCCCACACTGGAACACAGGCTCTTATCTTCAGTACTGCAGCGAAGCCAAGCAAGAAAAAAATGCTGTAACTTTTTCCTACCATTTCCCTGTTTCAGCATTCTCTTGGTTGTGTTATACCTTTGACATTTTTAAAATTCAGACAAAGTTGAATCTGACAGTTTCTGCTTGTTGTTTAATATTTTCATGAAGAGATGGGTGTCTGGGTGCCTGTTCTGCCATTTTGCTGATGTCACAGCACCATACTATATATAGTTTTATATGTAACTAGAGTCTCTATAACTAATAAATTCTGAATTAGAAGACATTGTAATAAGTACTGTAAAAGATATATAGGTGGAAAACTGGCCCTCAGGGAATTTAGAGATTGATGTGACATGCATATAAATTCCTATTGTACAAGGTAGTTTATGACCTACACTAAACCAAGGGAATTGGGAAAGGTTTAATAATGATAACTTTTAAGGTGAATGTTGGGGTTAAGTGGGATTTTTATAGTTGATGATAATGAGAAAAGGTTCAGATGGAAGTGATACCATAAGTGTAATACAAGGAATGAGGAGTAGAACAGAGAAGAGTCCTGTTTTATGGGTTTGCCTATTTGTAGAGTTTGGTGGAGGTTAGAGGCATATGATAATTACCTTTATATTTTATTCAGATGGCAATGAAAATAAAAGCTTTTAAGCAAAGAAGTACTGTGATTAAAGCTATTGCTTCACAAGTTTAGTTTGACAATGATGTGTAAAATGATTTGAGAACTTAAAGTATGTGTTGAATTGAGACGGGTATGTTTTTCTTAGTAGCTGAATCCTTGTATGTTTTGTATGAGTATTTACAAATTACTTCTAATTTGAAAATTACACATAATTAGCTTTAAATATCCAGCATAGTTTTAAAATATAAAACAAATCAAAGCTATTCTGTAATGTTTATTAGTAATCAATCTGGCACACATTTTACATATACAACATCTAACACAATATGTAAAGATTATATTTTACAATAAAAATTTAGATTGTCTTTTAATGAATAGAGTGTCATGATAATAGTTATATTTTTCCCTATTTTAATTCTAATAAGTGTCTATTCCACTGACTTTTGAAGTCCAATACTGAAATGTGCAGAAAATTCAATACCTTCTAGCTAGCTAGAGTATTTTGGTTCCCTATTTTCTATTTTTTTATTATTATTATTATTTTTTTTTTAAATTCCAAAATAATAATTCTATTATATAGATCTATGTCAGTTAATAATGCTTTATTTGTGGCATGACTTCTAATTTCTTTTTAAGGCTCTGCCATATTTTACCTATATTGGATACATAATAAATGTTACTTTCTGACAGTCAAGTATTAAGCAACCTTTTTACTAAAAAATTTCCTCATAAATGTCGTAAAAATAATTCCCTGCATTTGATACTTAAATCTTAATTAATCCAAACTACTCTCCAAACTAGCCTTCACAGTACTAAGCAACATAGTACAACTGCAACAAAAATGTTAAATATTTCTTCAGTGGCCAGGGTTTTTTGCCTGTATTTTGTGGCTGCCTCCTATCTCCAACAGTTTGTTGGAATACCTAATGAAGACTAAAGTAGATTAATCTATCTCTGGACAGACTAAAAAGAAAAATAATTTCCAAGTAGTATAGAGTGACAGGTAGGCCCTTCATTCTGGGAAGCCATTCAAAACTAGCAGGATGCATGTCTGCTGTTGTTTATTACCAATAGTTAACACAGCTGAAACACCCTCTACAGAATGACACTTAGACCTGAACAGTGATAACATGTATTAGTATGTCAAAACCATATATCAGGACCTTATCTAGTGGAACCTCAGAAATCACATGTAAGTTATTTACAAGTCCAAGATATTGATCAGTCCTGTGAACTTTACTCTCTGCTTAAAATTTGTCTTTATAGTGGAAAAGGACAAGGAAAAGAGAAAAAAAATATATATATATATATCCCCATAAAAAACTAGGAGAGTGCATCATCCAAGTGCTAGAAACTTTGAAGAGTTCTGTAAAATATAGCTCATCTAAAACCATAGTGGAAGAAAAATAACAAGGTAAGCTTATACAGCATTAAATACATATGTACATATGTATGTACATACATTCAATAAAAACAAAATAGTTTGGGACTCAGGAAATCCATACCCCACTCTGTCACTGGCTAACCTGCCTTTTCTTCCTGAAAATGTCTCTAAAAATATTCCATCTAGTAATTAAAATTAAGAAGTCAATAGATGTGTATCATATTGAGGTCTTTAATCCATGTTGAATTTATTTTTGTGTTTGGTGTCAGGAAGTGGTCCAGTTTCATTCTTCTGCATGTTGCTGTCCAGATTTCCCAACACCATTTGTCGAAGAGACTATCTTTTTTTCCATTGGATATTCTTTCCTGCTTTGTCAAAGATTAAGTGACCATATACTTGTGAATTCATTTCTAGCTTTTCTATTTGGTTGCACTGATCCTTGTGTCTATTTTTGTACCAGAACCAAACTGTCTTGATCACTACAGCTTTGTAATACAGCTTGAAGTCCAAAATTGTGATGCCTCCAGCTTTATTCTTCTTTTAAAAAGTTGCTTTGGCTACTTGGGGTCTTTTGTGGTTCCATACAAATTTTAGGATTATTTGCTCTAGCTCTGTGAAAAATGCTAGTGGCATTTTGAAAGAGATTGCATTAACCTGTGGATTACTTTGGATATAGGCATTTTAACAATATTTGGTCTTTCATCTCTTTGGTTAGGTTTATTTCTTAGGTATCTTATGGTTTTGGGTGCAAATGGAATTGATTCTTTAATTGCTCTTTCTGCTGCTTTGATGTTGGTATACAGAAATGCAACAGATTTCTGTACATCAATTTTGTATCCTGCGACTTTTCTGAATTGGTAAAGATGTGGATTACATATATATAATGGAATATCACTCAGCCATAAAAAATTTAGAGCAACATGGATGGAGCCAGAGAGTATTATGCTAAGCAAAATATATCAGTCAGAGAAAGACAAATACCATATGATGTCGCTTGTATGTGGAACTTGAGATGAGCAAAAGGGGGGAAAAAGAGGCAAACCAAGAAGCAGACTTAAATATAGAGAAGAAACTGCTGGTTACCAGAACTAAGGTGGGTGAGAGAATGGATTAAATAGGTAATAGGGATTAAGGAGTGCACTTGTGATGAGCACTGGTGGATCTATGGAAATGTTGTACACCTGAAACTAATATTACATTGTACACTAACTGGAATTTATAGAAAAACTGTAAAAAAGACATAAAAAAAAGAAGTCAATAAACATGTGAATGAAACAGAGAATGATAGAAAAAAAAAGAGGATAATACTAAGTTCATATGTATTATTAATATGGATATTCAAAAAATATTAAATGCTCTGTAAGACAATAAAAGGGAGATTGAAGTATTTGAGGAAGAGTTTGAGGTGTTTGAAGAAAAAAGATTTAAAGCATAATAAGTTTATCTCACCCCATAAAGAGAAATCAATAGATACTCTTTCATTCCTGACCACTACTTAAAGAAAAGTACAATTTATAACCCCTTTATTGTTACAGAAAAAAAAAAAAACAGAATCAAAATAGTAAAAATATAAAAGTTTTTAAAAAGATAAAGGATAGTAAGAAAAGTGAAAGCATGAAGCAAAATGACAAATAAAATAACATTAATTATTATGTGATCATGATAAGCCTTCTTAAAAATCCAAGGACTCTTGGATTTATGTCAATAAAGGACTAAATTTTCTTATTTCAAAATCCACCTAGCCATCAAGACACCTGGGGTTTCCAAATATTAAGCAAATGCAATTTAAAAACATTATGTCAAAGTATCAATATCAAAGTGCACTTCAAGGTACTATGCTAAATAATATAAGAACGATACTTCTATAAATGCCGTTAAATTCATTCAGTGTTTACTGAGTGCTTCCTATAAACCAGGCATTATTCTAAATACTTTTAAGTGGCTGCTCAGGTAACTCCCATGATCAGTTAGGGACCATTATTGCTATCATACCCATTTAATGAATGAGGAACCTGAGATAAATTAAGGAACTTACCTTGCCATGTAACCAGCAATTGGTAGAGCGAGGCTTTGAATCCATTCACTCAGGTTCTAGAAACTTTGACCTTTATTGTTACATGACATTGTGTCAGCCAGCAAACATCAGATGCCAGAGTGAGTTATCATTAAAACAAAAAAGCAATGTTTGTGTAAAGTGACATTAGGAAAACTACCATCATCATAATAATGATGTTCATATAATAATGTCCAATCTTCCAAGTCCTCAACAGATCAAAAAGAAAAATAAAAATTCTGACTTTAAATGTAGAACAATAATATATAGATAATAAACTTTCTACCAAAAAGCAAATTGTATACATTATTTTCAAATACCTATAGAACAGTTGCAAGTGTGATAAAGTAATAACGTCCTAGGGCAAAAAATTAAAATTGAAAAATTTCAAACATTAGAAATATGCATGTCACAATCTCAGGACGCTGACACAAAATAAGAAACTAATAACAAAATGTTAACTAAAACATTTAATCATATTACCATTTAATTACATACTCCTAAAATAGATCTAAAAGAATTTAAAAATTCAATTACAGAGTTTTTGATTGATGAAGGTGACAGTATTACATACCACACTGCAAATGTGTGTGTGAGAGAGGAACAGAGGACATGGGATGTGTGTAGATGGGATGGTCCATTTGAGATTACAAGATAACAAAGTTCTTGACTCAAACACTTTTGACAACATGAGAGCACAGGATGGTTAGACAAAATATGACAGTGAAAGTTATCCCTATGGAGTTTTAAAGCATCACAAATTCTTGGTTGTTAATTTGTTCATTGAAACCAATCATTTTTTCTATAAAAAGATAAGTCATAGAAAAGTTGTAAAAATATATTTTAGTAGTATCATTTTAACAATTTTGGTTATTACTATACTTTTAAATAACCATCTGAAAATCTTACAGTTCAAAATACAACTAACAAAATTTGTAATCTTGAACATCTACTTTAGATCACATTGTCTTCTATAAATTCTAAGCTTATGTGAGCAAGGCCAATGTATATTAGATATTAGTTTCTTCTAATGAAAATTTTAAACTTTTTAATAAGCCTTTTTAATAAAGGCTTAGGTCTATAACTTTTTTGGTATGATTTAAAATAAAGAACTCTGGTACCCAGTTTTGCAGATTTGGGGTGGTAAAATTAGTTGGAAATGCTAAATATATCAATCATATAAAGGTCATATGAAAGTTTGATGGTTTTGCTTTGAAGATCAGGTAACACATTTAGGATGGGCCAGTTCAGTCTTCATTAAGACACTTTGCTGATCCCAAATCCAGACAAAGAATCCATCAAAAAGGAGAATTACAGACCAATATCCCTGATGAAAAGGGATGCCAAAACTTCCACCAAAATACTAGCCAATAGCATCCAACAGTACATTAAAACGATTATTCACCACAACCAGTTGGGATTTATTCCTAGGCAGCAAGGGTGGCTCAACATTTGCAAATCAGTCAATATGATATGCCACATTAATAAAAGAAAAAAGACCATATGATCCTCTCAATAGATGTAGAGAAAGCACTTGACAAAGTGCAGCATCCCTGCTTGATTAAAACTCTTCAAGGTATTTATGGAACTGGAGGGTATTATGCTGAGTGAAATAAGTCAATCGGAGAAGGACAAGCAGTGTATGTTCTCATTCATTTGGGGAATATAAATAATAGTGAAAGGGAATATAAAGGAAGGGAGAAGAAATGTTGGGAAATATCAGGAAGGGAGACAGAACATAAAGACTCCTAACTTGGGGAAACGAACTAGGGGTGGTGGAAGGGGGGAGGAGGGCGGGTGTTGGAGGGGAATGGGTGACGGGCACTGAGGTGGACACTTGACGGGATGAGCACTGGGTGTTTTTCTGTATGTTGGTAAATTGAACACCAATAAAAATTAATTTAAAAAAAAAACTCTTCAAGGTATAGGGATAGAGGGAACATATCTTAATATCATAAAAGTGATATGCAAAAAGCCCCAAACAAATATTCTCAAAGTGGAAAAACTGACAGCTTTTCCGCTCAAGTCAGGACAATGGCAGAAATCTCCACTCTCACTACTGCTGTTCAACATAGAACTAGAAGTCCTAAAACCAGCAATCAGGCAACAAAAAGAAATAAAAGACATCTGAATCACAAAGAAGAAATCAAAACCTCACTCAGATGACCTGATATTTTATAAGGAAAATCCAAAAGACTCCATCCTAAAATTGCCAAAACTCATACAGGAATTCAGCAAAGTGGCAAGAAATAAAATCAATTCACAGAAGCCATTTGCATTTCTCTCCACTAACAGTGAGACAGAAAAAAGAGAAATTAAGGAATTAATTCCATTTACAACTGCACCCAAAACCATAAAATACCTAGGAATAAACCGAACCAAAGAGTCAAAGAAATAGTACTCAGAAAACTACAGAACACTCATGAAAGAAATTGAGGAAGACATAAAGAAAAGGAAAAACATTCCACACTCATGGATTCGAAGAACAAATGTTAAAATGCCAATGCCACCTAGAGCAATCTATATATTCCATGCAATCCCTATCAAAATACCATCAACTTAGTTCATAGAGTTGGAACAAGTAATCCTAAAGTTTGTATGAAACAAGAAAAGACCCTGAATAACCAAAGGAATGTTGAAAAAGAAAACCAAAGCTGGTGGCATCACAATTCCGGACTTCAAGCTCTATTACAAAGCTGTAATCATCAAGACAATATGGTACTGGCACAAAAACAGACACATAGATCAATGGAACAGAATAGAGAAACCAGAAATAGACCCTCAACTCTATGGTCAACTAATCTTTGACAAAACAGAAAAAGAATATCCAATGGAAAAAGACAGTCTTTTCAACAAATGCTGGTGGGAAAATTGGACAGCCACATACAGAAGAATGAAACTGGACCATCTCCTCATACCACACACAAAAATAGACTCAGAATGGATAAAAGACCTAAATGTGAGATAGCAGTCCATCAAAATCCTAAAGGAGAACACAGGGATCAATCTCTTTGACCTTGGCTGCACCAACTTCTTACTAGACACATCTCCAAAGGAAAGGGTAACAAAGGCAAAAAAAAAAAAAAAAAAAAAAAGCTATTGGGACTTCATCAAGATATAAGCCTTTTGCACAGCAAAGGAAACAGTTAACAAAACCCAAAGGCAATCAGCAGAATGGGAGAAGATATATCAGATAAAGGGCTGACATATCAGATAAAGGGCTGACCTATCAGATAAAGGGCTAGTATCTAAAGTCTGTAAAGAACTTGTTGAACTCAACCCCCAAGGAACAAATAATCCAATCAAGAAGTGAGCAGAAGACATGAACAAACATTTCTCCAAATAAGACATACAAATGGCCACCAGACACATGCAAAAATGCTCAACATCACTCATCACAGGGGAAATACCACAATGAGATGCCACCTCACACCAGTCAGAATGGCTAAAATGAACAAGTCAGGAAACAGCAGATATTGGCAAGGATGTAGAGAAAGGGGAACCCTCTTGCACTGTTGGTAGGAATGCAAGCTGGTGCAGCCACTCTGGAAAACAGTATGAAGTTTCCTCAAGAAGTTAAAGATAGAGCTTCCTTATGACCCAGCAATTACACTACTGGATATTTATCTACCCCAAAGATACAAATGTAGTTATCTGAAGGGGCATCTGTACCCCCAATGTTTATAGCAGCAGTGTCCACAATAGCCAAACTGTGAAAAGAGCCTAGTTGTTCATTGATAGATGAATGGATAAAGAATATGTGTGTGTGTGTACACACGTACACACACACACACACACACACACACACAATGGAATACTACTCAGCCATAAAAAATGAAATCTTGCTATTTGCAATGACATGGATGGAACCAGAAGATATTATGCTAAATAAGTCAGTCAGAAAGATAATTATCATATGATCTCACTCATGTGGAATTTAAGAAACTAAACAGGATAAAAGGGGGGAGAGAGGAAAAAAACAAAACAAGTCGCAAACAGGGAGACAAACCATGGGGGACTCTTAATCATAGGAAACAAACTGAGGGTTGCTAGAGAGGAAGGGATGGGAGTATGGGTGACTGGGTAATGGACATTCAGGAGGGCAAGTGATGTAACGGGCACTGGGTATTTTATAAGCCTGAGGAATCACTGACCTCTACCTCTGAAACCAATAATACATTATATGTTAATTAATTGCATTTAAATAAAATTTTTTAAAGATAAAAAAATAAAATCCCATTTTCACTGATTCAAGAAATTTTAATTTCTGTGTATGAGTTTATTCAAAAAAAGGAAAAGAAATCATTAAAATAATTATTTTTGAATATTCACCTTGATTTGGTTTGGTAGCCATTTTTTTAAAGGGCTAGCGTAGTTTTAAATGTATGCACTTTTAAACTATCATATAAATATCAAATTAAAGGTTTGCTACTAACATTTAATTTTAAGAAGTGACCTCTATTCTGACAAACCATTGTAGTTATCAAATCTTATGACAATAATTCTAATTTCAGCTCTCTTAATTCATTTCCAATATGTTTATGATTAAGTATTTTGATAATAAAATCAAATTAACCTACAAAAACCCAAAAGTTTGGGGTCATTGGTTTTATAATAATTAATAATAGTAATAGTAATAACAGTAATGGTATTAACTCATTACAGTCTCAAGTGCCACTTTATGCCATATTTTGCTACTGTTGTACTTGGTTTCTTGATAACTTCTTACATGGCCTGTATCACCCGATTAACATCCCAAAAATGTTATAAAGCCTTTTGTAGTTTGTAGATTAGAATCAACTTTAACATAATTTTGAAGATATTTTGAAAACTTTATGATATTCTATGACATAAGGATCTATGACACCAATTACTCCACCATCTACAAACAGAATGAATTTTTGAATCATTATTTTCAAACTACTCTGAAATAAAATATATTTCTCTTATCAACAAAACATTATTATGTTCATTTAGCTTTTTTTTTTTTGTCACTGGTAAACAATATTTATTGTGTACCAACACAATAGGGGGAAGTCAGAAAGGCCTTCACATACTGTTTTTATTTTCCAGTGTTTAGAACATAATGTAGAACAGAAGATAATAAAAATACTACCTTAGGTTCCTAAGAATAAGGCATCATAGTATTACCACTGTAATGACATTGGAACAAAATAAACTTATCATAAACTTCCACCTGTATCACATGCATCAAAATAGAAGAGCTAATGCAGTAAAAGGAATAAGTGAAATGGAGTTAGACCAACCTCAGGGCTGGGAGATTCTGTGACTGTTTTAATACTCTCTTCATCTCCTAGCTGGAATTCCCAATGGAAAAGTGAATACTGCTTATACCATTATATGCATGAATGAATATGATTGAAAAAATTGATATACTATTCTATCAAATCCAATTACATGAATATTTTCAACTAAGAAATCTAATTGCTGATTACAGAATTTATTACTGAGGCTCTACCTAATATGTTTCAAATTGGCATTGCATACAAGACTATACCTCATTTACTATTTATGGGAACAAAATTCTTGGCAGAATTTATATATTTGAATGCATGCGTCTGCACACACATATGTGTGTACACATACACAAATATAACCCAATATATTTAAATAATATATTTTTTATAAAGTATGAAATATATCAAAACCTTAAATTTGGGTGACTAGACATCATAACTCTCCAGCAGCACTATCAGTACTTCCTCTACTTTAATAAAAGAGTTTAATAAAATAGTTTAATAAAAGAGCTCCATCATGGGCCTTGTGTCTCCTGTATCTTCAAAACCCAGCATATCGCTTGGTATGTGGGAAGTATTTAGTGGATCACCTTCGTTTGAGCGTCTCTGCTTTGAATATCACTGTCAGCCGTTTAAAACTGTGTTCCATGGGGTCACAAATGTTCTGAGAAGGTGACTTAGATATAGCTTTGGTGAAACAAATAGAGGGAGAAAGAATCCCACATCCTTATCATGGTTTTAAGGCCTCTGACTCCATCTGTCTCTATTTTCTCACTCTCTCCAGTCCAGATGCCACTGGCCTCTGCTTCTCCTCCACATCAGCCTATGGCTCAGTAACCTTACCCTACCTGGAAATTACTTCCTCAGATATGCACATGGCCTATTCCCTCACTTCATTCAAATTTCTGCTTGCGACTACCTAGGTACTTGAATAGTATGCTACTTTTATTTTTTTTTTATTGTACTAATTACAATAAGGTATCTTAAATATATCCTTATTGTCTCATGTACACAAACACGAGAATGAAAGCTTTATGAGAAGAGTTTATCAAAATTATACTGAATGTCCCACTGCTTAGAATATTATGTAGAAAATAGATCTTCAAAAAGCATTTGTTGAATGAATACATGAAGAAGTGAGTTCTTCACATCCATATCAACCAGTTATTGTTTTGTATTTTTCTGTTTAACACAATGGGCTTTTAAGTATACTATCTTTGTAATTAAATCTCTGTGTCTGAAAATTTTTTGAAAAAAACCCAACTTTGATTTATTAAAACCTAATACTAAGTTTAAGTATTACTAAGTATTAAAACCTAATACTAATTTTAAGTATTACTAAGTAGTACAAATTCTCAGTTTGTTTTTGATGCTACTGAAAATAATTCCATAAATTATTAAATCCTCTTACAAAAATAAAATTAGTTCATAAAACCACCCTTGTATCCAAAGATTGCCTAATTTATTTGCAAGGAAAAACACAATTTTTTTGTAATGCCCATAGACTTTGATAAAAAATTTATATCTTTTTTTTTTTGCTAGAAGATTCATATAAACCTGAATTTTGCATTGTGAATCATTTTCTCCAAACTAAATTCCCCCACAGAGCTCTGCACAAAAGCACATCAAGTAGATAGAATCTAGGAGTTGGGATGGTGCAAAGTTCTGACTGGATGCAAAAATGGAACAATAACCAGTGCTCTAGCATGTGTGAGCAAACAGAGGAAGTAAAGGGAGAAGGTACCATAAAGATACTCTCATTAGTAGAAAATCATTCTAGAAATCAATTTTAACAAATAAAAGAGAAAAGAGAGCCAGACAGGGAAATGGCAGAGGCTGCTGAGGGCAGTCCATATCTTCCTATTTTCATGAGCTGAGGGCTTAGGGAAACAGTGGAGTTAGACATGGCTATGACCCTCCAACATGTGTTACCCTACACGCTAGTGAATCTGCTGTGTTTAATATCCTGGATGCTGATAAATTAGTAAGTTCTCTTTCTGTAAGGAGATATGAAGAAAAGGAGTTGTCTTTCTGCACTAAAAGATAATGTGGACACAATATGTCAATAAACTGATTAATACAAGGCAGGAAGTACTAAGCACTAAGAAAAAATAGTGAAGCTTTGTAGTCCTGTGGGATTATAGAGAAAAGGTCCATATGTTTTCTGGGGTGACAAGGGAAGACGTAATAAAGGGAGGGATACAGGTGGGCCTCTAAGGTTGAGTAGAATTTGGATTGTCCAGGGCCCAGGAAGGCGTTCATTCTAGGATGAGCAAATATGAGCACTGGAGCAGAAATATGCAAAGGACCCATGGGTAGATAAGGCTAAACTATATTGTTCTCACTATTTTCTCTGAAATGTTTTATATTAATTTGGTTAATAATAAACTATTTAATTCTAGCTCATACATTTGTAAAGGGAATATATAATGTCCTTTTTTAATTTTTTTTGAATAATTACATATATACATGGTATAGAATTCAAAAGAAATAAAATGGTAACAATAAAATATAAATTTTTCCCCCTTGCTTCTCTCCTAACAAGGCAGTTGTTGCATTTCTGGAATATCACAGAATTGCTTTGTATTACTGTTTCCAAAATTAGCCATATGATTCTCTTGTTGATTCTATAGCACAGGTGAATATATATAAGAAATATATGGACTAGAAATATTTCTATATGCTCAGGTTTCAAGTTAAACCTTAAAGATTTAAGATTCAAGTTTTTATATAAACTCCAATTAGTTAACATACAGTGTATTATTAACTTCAGATGTAGGGTTTAGTGATTTACCACTTATATACAACATCCAGGTCTCCTCAAAGTACACTCCTCAATAGCACCACCTATTTAGGCCATCCCCCACCAACCTCCCCTCCAGTACCCCTCATTCTCTATACTTAAGTGTATGTTTTATGGTTTACTTCTTTTTCTTTTTTATTCCCCTTCTGTTCATTTGTTTTCTTAAATTCCACATGAGTGAAATCATATGGTATTTGTCTTTCTCTGACTGACTCACTTCACTTAGCACAACACTCTCTAGCTCCATTCACATCATTATAAATGGCAAGGTTTCATTCTTTTTTGGATGAGTAATATTCCATTATTTATATAGATGTAAATATATAAATATGTATTTATATATAAAATATAAATTATATATATATATATTTATACCACAGCTTCTTTATCTATTTATAGTTGATGGATATTTGGGCCCTTTCCATAATTTGGCTATTGTTGATAATACTGCTATAAACATTGGGATGCTTGCATGCCTTTGAATCAGTATTTTTATGTCCTTTGGGTAAGTACCTAGTAGTACAATAGCTGCATCATAGTGCAGTTCTTATTTTTTTTTTTTGAGGACCCTCCATGCTGTTTTCCAGAGTGACTGCACCAATTTGCATTCCCAGCCAACAGTGTAAGAGGGATTCCCCTTTCTCTGCTTCCCCACCAGCATCTATTGTTTCCTGAGTTGTTTATTTGAGGCATCCTGAGAGGTGTGAGGTGATATTGAATTGTGGTTTTAATTTGTATTTCTCTGATGATAAGTGACGTTGAACATCTTTTCATATGTGTGTGTTAGTCATCTATCTTCGTTGGAAAAATGCCTATTTATTCTTTTGCCCATTTTTTAAAAATGGACTGTTTGCTTTTTGGGTGTTGAGTTTTATAAATTCCATATATATTTTGGAATCTAACCCTTTATCAGGTACATCATCTGCAAATATCTTCTCCAATTTATAAGTTTCCCTTTTAGTTTTATTGTTTCCTTCACTGTGCAGAAGCTTTTTATTTTGATGAAATCCCAGTAGTTCTTTTTTGCTTTTGTTTACCTTGCCTTGGGAGACATGGCTAGTAACAAGTTGCTACAGCTGATATCAAGCTGTTGCCTGTGTTGTCCTCTAGGATTCTGATAGTCTCCTGTCTCACATTTAGGTCTTTTATGCACTTTGAAAAAAAAATTTTTTTGTATGTGGTATAAGAGAGTAGTCCAGTTTCATTCTTTTTCATGTTGTTGTCCATTTCCCAATGCCATTTGTCGAAGAGACAATCTTTTCTCCATTGGATATTCTTTCCTGCTTTGTCAAAGATTAAATGACCATGTAGTTGTGCGTTCATTTCTAGCTTTTTCTCTTCTGTACCTTTGATCTATGTGTCTAGTTTTGTGCCAGTACCATACTGTCTTGATCACTACAGCTTTGTAATACAGTTTAAAGTTCAAAATTGTGATTCCTCCAACTTTGCTTTACTCTTTCAAGATTACTTTGGCTATTCAGGGTCTTTTGTGGTCCCAAACCAATTTTAGGATTGTTTGTTCTAACTCTGTGAAAATGCTGGTGGTGTTTTGAAAGGGATTGCATCAAATATGTAGATTGCTTTGGGTAGTATAGACATTTTAACAATGTCTGTTTTTCTAATCCATGCGTGTAGAATGTTCTTCTATTTCCTTGTGTCATATTCAGTTTCTTCTGTAAGTATCTTACAGTTTTCAGAGTACAAATCTTTCATCTCTTTGATTAGGTTTATTCATAGGTCTTTGGTGCAATTGCAAATGGGATTGATGACTTGATTTCTGTTTCTGCTGTTTCTTTATTGGCATATAGAAGTACAACAGATTTCTGCACATTAATTTTATATCCTATGACTATTTTGAATTCAAGTATTATTTGTAACAATTTTTTGGTGGAGTCTTTCAGGTTTTCTACATAGAATATCATGTCATCAGTGAAGAGTGAAAGTTGACTCCTTCCTTGCTGACTTGGATGACTTTTATTTCTTTTTGTTGTCTGATTGCTGAGGCTAAGATTTCTAGTACTGTGTTAAATGACAGTGGTGAAAGTGGACATCCCAGTCTTCCTCCTGACCACAGAGGAAAAGCTTTCAGTTTTTCCCCATTGAGGATAATATTAGCTAAGGGCTTTTCATATATGGCTTTTATGATGTTGAGGTAAGCTCATCCATCCCTACTCTGTGGAGGGTTTTTATCAAGAATCGATTCTGTACTTTGTCAAGTGCTTTTTCTGCATCTATTGAGCAGATCATAGGGTTCTTATCCTTTCTTTAATTAATGAGGTGTATCACAATGAATGATTTGGGAATATTGAACCAAAGTTGCAACCCAGGAAGAAATTCCATTTGATCATGGTGAAGGAATCTTTTCATATACTCTTGGATTCAAATTGCCAGCATTTTGTTGAGAATCTTTGCATTGTGTTCATCAGGGATATTGGCCTGTAGATCTCTATTTTAGTGGAGTCTTTGCCTGGTTTTGGAATCAGGGTAATGCTGACCTCATAGAATGATGTTGGAAGTTCCTTCCATTTCTGTTTTTTTGGAAATGTTTGAGAAGAATAGGTATTAACATTTCTTTAACTGTTTGGTTGAATTCCCCTGGGAAGCCATTCAGCCCTGGACTTGTATTTGCTGGGAGATTTTTGATTACTGATTCAATTTCTTTGCTATTATCTGTCCAAGTTTTCTATCTCTTCCTGTTTGAGTTTTGGTAGTTGATCTGTTTCTAGGAATGCATTACATAGTTTGTTGGCATATAATTTTTCATAATATTCTCCGATGATTCTTTATATTTCTGTGGTGTTGGTTGTGATTGCTCCTCTTTTGTGATTTTATCTCTTTGGGGCCTTTCTGTTTTCAAAAATTTTCAAATTGAACTACAATACATCTTGGTGTTGGCCTGCTTTGATTTTGATGGGAGTTCTCTGTGCCTCCTGGATTTGGATATCTGTTTCCTTCCTCAGATTAGGGAATTTTTTAGCTATAATTTCCTCAAGTAAACCTTTTGCTCCCTTTTCCCTATCTTCTTCTGAGACTCCTGTGATGCAGATATTACTATGCTTTATAGAGTCACTGAGTTCCCTCAGTGACTTTTGTAATCTAAGATTTTTCTTTCTTTCTTTTGTGCATCTCCATTATTTTCCATATCCATACTATATCCATTTCATCTTCAATATCACTTATTCATTCCTCTGCTTCTTCCAACCTTGTGATCATTACACTAGCAGGTTTTGAATCTCAGTTATTGTATTTTTCATTTCATCCTGTCTAGTTTTCAGGTCTCTTATTTATGTGATAAAGGACTCCCTGGTGTCTTCTATGCTTTTCTCAAGTCCAGATAGTGTTCTTATGATTGTTGCTTTAAATTCTGTATCGGGCATATTACTTATATCTGTTTCTATTAGATCCGTAGCCATGACCTTTTCTTGTTTTTTCTTTTGAGGTGAATTCCTCTGTCTTGGCATTTTATCTAGATCTCTGTTTTCTGTGTCTTAGGAAGGTCTGTTATGTTTCCTGCTCCTGAGAGTAATGGCTTTATGGAGAAAAGATCATACACTGTCCAGGGCCTTTCCCTTCAGGAAGTGTCTCTTGTGTATGCTGCATGTGCTCTGCTACTGTATTTTAACTGCTCAATCGTCAATTGAGTCATTTGCAGAGTTCCTCCTTGCCTTCAGTGGGGAGTGTCTGGACCTTGGCCAGAGTATGCAAGTTTTAACAAACTGTACTTTGGTCTGTTTGCTAAAAGAGATCTGATGCTATTTCCACTAAAATTGAAGCTTTGCAGAATTCTATGGTCAGTAGGTATGGTGGGTGTGGGGTTTTCTGCTGCTCTTCTGGGCAAGGGGTCCACTGTGCTCATTCTCAGGTATACTTGCCAGAGAAAAGCAGTACCAGCAAAGCACCAAAGGGTGTGGGGGTGTGGGGCTTGGTGTAAGCAGATTAAGCAGCTGGTGTGGTGCTGTGCTGTGTACTGAAGTTCATTTATGCTGAGGTGCAAGAGAGAGAAATAGCACTAGCCAGCTCCTTTATCTTGGGAGAGGCAATACCATCTCTTTCAGATGAGCTCCAAAAACAGAGGACTGTCTCTCCCATCGATCCCAGTGTTTCCCAAGTGATCCTCCATCCAGAGGCTACCTGCCTGCCTTCTCCACAGGAAAACTGCAGCACTTTTAAGTCTCTGTATCAACCATACCACAGACTTCTAAAACTCCAGTCTTTGGGCCACACTCATTACAAAAATGCATGAAAATCAGCCCCTCCTATTTCCCCAGTCCATGGCTTGGGAAAATGTTTTCCTTTTGCAATACCCTGTATACTCCTCTTTCTCTCTCTCTTTCCTCTCTCCTCAACCAACCCCCACCCCTCCATAGCACCTGCAGTCCATTTCTCCCCAAAACCACATCTCTACACCTCCCACCTACAGTGTGGCCTCTTCTCTCCCTCTAGTTGTGGGGTTTGTTCTGTCAGTCTTCAGATTGATATATTGGGGTTCAGAACGATTTGATATTTTTCTAGCTGTGTTTGAGGTACAAAGCAAGCCTAAATGTCTTCCTAATACTCTAACATCTTAACTCTTCCTCCTTATTTAACATACCTTTTAGTATAATGATTTAAAAGACCATATTTTTATAATATGTATCTTTATAGTTTAGCTCAGAAGTACACTGAAATCCGTGGGGGAAAAATCTATGGTATTTGTTAGGTAAATGATAAAATTAAAACCTCATGAATTGCCTTAACTTCAAACCTGTACTAGAGTGGTTACAAAAGAAACAGAATAGTTTGTTAGAATACTTTAATAACAGAAGTGTCTTTCTGTTTGAGAGACATACCACAGTGGGAAAAATCTTGCCTCCACACAGCTATTTTCATATTATTCTTAAGTTAAGAAATGTTCAAATTTTCATATTTCCTTAGGAGATGCAGCAGGTTTTAAACCATGCCATATTACAACTTGTGAAATTGGAGAAAAATTAGACTATGTATATGACTATAGCAGTTAATAAAACATGGTATAAGCTCTTTGTTTTCTTTAATAATGCCCATTAAATGAAAATAGTTTTAGCAATTATTTTCTGCCCCTAGGTATCACACATACACATAAATCTAAGAATGTTTCAAAAAATTTTAAGTTTATTTTATGATAAAGGAGGCACAAAACAAAACCTTATAAAGCATTTTATAAGTTGATTCTGAGATCTGAGCGTACTTATTTTGCATGGAAATCCCAGCAGGAGGAAATAGAACATACAAAGTTCATCTGTTCAAGTGTTCATCTGTTAATTGGTCATACATTATATTCATTCATTCATCCATCACCCATTCATCCACTCATTCATTCATTAAGTGTAATCTAAACTGTCACCATATGCTAGACAATATAGCTTGATATTCAAACTCCTTTTCACCTAGCCTTGAGCTCTGTCCTTATTTCTACTCAGACACTGATACTACCAAACTTCTCTGCCATACTCACTGCCTATCTACCTCATCCGTAACTGAATTAGATAGGTGTTAAGACCTCAGAGGTTCATCAACCGCAGGAGATAGGCAGGCTGAATTTTGGATCCAATACCTTGTTTAGTGGCCTTATGCTACCTATGCTTGTTTAGTGGCCCACGACTACCTATGCATTAGTTTTAGACTAAAATTCTGATAAATCAAGTTAACTTTATTTATTTTTTTTAAATATTTTACTTACTTATTCATGAGAGACAGAGAGGCAGAGACACAGGCAGAGGGAGAAGCAGGCTCCATGCAGGGAGCCCGATGCGGGACTCGATCCAGGAACTCCAGGACCACACCCTATGCCAAAGGCAGGTGCCAAACCACTGAGCCACCCAGGGATCCCCCATCAAGTTAACTTTAAAACAAACATGTTTGATAAGTCAAGTTAAATTGTGCCTCATATTTCTGGGTTGAGCTCTCTAAATACTCAGTCTAGGCTAACATGCCATGTTCACATTCCCACCCTTAGTTCTCTCTTTTGCCTGAGTCTAGGATCAGAATCCTGGACAATTCTGATTTTGCCTACTTGGCCTATATTTAATGTCTCAATTAAGTATATATTTGACACTGAGAAGAAGGTATAATATTGAGATTTGCACATGTTTAAAAAATATGTACATTCTTTAACTACAAAGTCTTTTTTTTTCACAAAGTCTTTAAATTCTAATAAATGGTATTAACAACGGTATGCAAGCAAGGAGGATTGTGCTAAATGCCACAATAGAAGAACTATATGTAATTTGAGTAGATTGTAAAAAACTTTCCAGGGTGAGGGGAAACATTCTATTTTAAATACATACATTTCACACTGTCAAGAAGTAGCTGATTGAAATGGGGGACAGAAAGGGTCATAAACCTAGGAAGTTGAGATGATTATACTATAAGATATGAATAGATAATTAGTGGGATAAGTGCTGTTTCAAAGGGGTGTCCTAACCCCTTTATATAAATACAGAGTCATCCATACAAATAATTGCTATGAGTACTTGACAGAACAAATAGACATAAAATCAGTAAAGATATAGAAAATTTGAACAACACTTATCAAGCAAACTCCCTAATTGAGATTTATAAACATGATGCCCAACAACAGCAGGATACACATCCTTTTAGTATACATGGAACATCACCAAGTCAGACTGTATGTTGGGCCATAAAACAAAATCAATAAATTTTAAATTATTTAAACCATACAGAGTATGCTTCCTGTATAAAACTGAATTAAAGAGAAATCAATAACAAAATATCTGGCATATCTCCAAATATTTTGAAATTAAAAAACATATTTCAGATAACTCAAAGGTCAAAGAAGGAATCACAGGAGAATTAGAAATAATCTAATTGGATAAAAGCACAACATATCAAACTTTGTGGAATAAAGTACAATGAGGTTGCAGAATACTAAGTCAGCATGCAAAAACAATATTATTCCTATATACTAAAAATGTAAAATTATACCAAAGTTTAAAAAAAGAAATCTGTCTGTAACGTCTCCAAAATGGAAATACTTAGGTATAAATCAAACAAACAAAAACAAATGTGTAGAATTTATCAGCTGAAACTACAAAGTACAAAAAAAAATAAAATAAAATTCAAGAAGACTTCAATAATTGAAAGACCATGTTTATGTTTTGGAAGACTCAATATAATGAGGTGCTAATTCTTCAAAAATTAATATAACATTTTAATGCAATTCCTATCAAACCCTGAAATTTTTTTTTGTTAATATAGGCAAATAATTCAATTATGTAAAATGGCAGGGCAGTCAGGAGGTCTTATTATTAGTTATTGAAATAGGGCAAGGCTCTGCAGCTAACATGCCAATAATTGCAAGTGTTTGGATGCTGCATCCAAATTTATGCTTGGTTCAAGGATGGTTCTGGGTACTATCATGGGCTGATACCACCAGGACAGTAAGAATGATTCCCCTTGTCATTGCTTGTTTTATAGGCCAAATCTCTGCAGATTGGACCTGGGGAAACAGGACACTATCCCTCCTTTTGTTTTCTCATTTCCCAAGAGAGAATTCTCTCATGTATACTTGGCTGTCTTCACTCTTTCCCCTATATCCCCTCCACACCACCATACAAAAGATAAGACTTAAATTGAGTCCAGTCTGCAGGAAGCAAAAACAAATGCCAATTGCATTATTTCTACATTTGCTTTATCACATGGTGTGTTATCATAAAGATTTCAATTTTTGTTTAGTTTCTTGTTCATAAAGCTCCAATTTAAGGATTTCATTTAAGTATACCCTTTGATAGAAATAACTCCTCCACATGACCCACCTAATTCTCACCTCTTCATTTTTGATCCACCAAAAAGAGTCATATCTGTACTACTGTGTCCATGGATGACTGATGGCAAAAATTATTAAGAAAAAAAGATTATTTATTTGAGAGAGAGAGAGCTCAGGGTAGAGGGGCAGAAAGAGTCTTAAGCAGACTTTGTGCTGGGCACAGAGCCTGTCACAGGGCTTCATCTCACAACCCTGAGATCATGACCTGAGCCAGAATCAAGAGTGGGACACTGAACCGACTGTGTCACCCAGATGCCCTCATAGAAAAACTTATGCTTGACGGGAGTAATGAAGCTCCTATGACCCTGATAGGTAAATAAGGGGTATTAATTATATTGATTTATATGTAGCCAGCCTTTATAACTTCCCAAATGCTTCCAGACATTTTTTTCATTGTACCCTAATTATACATAAATGTGGAGTATATGTGATTTGCCTACAGTCATGTAAGTGGCAGAATTGGTTCATAACCCAAGTCTAACACTCTTCCCAAGTATAACCCTAGGAAGTAAAGTGTTACCAAACAGTTGTGTAAGCAATATCTATGTCAGAAAATATAAATTACCCTGGATGTTAGAAAAACTATTTATTTTGTAAATTTTTTTCTTTGATTCTCATGACTGATTTTTTTTTGCCTTATTTGAAAAAAGATTTGACATGGTATAATTTTTTTTTACTAAAAATGTGTCAGATCTAAACTGAATACTTTCCCTTTTTTATTTCTGTAACTTCATCTCTTGTCTTGACATGAGTCATTAGAAATATATACTGTTCCAAATTGCAGATTATATAAAAATAATATGCCTTGAAATGCGATTTATATTTGGATTTAAATATTATTGCATCTGAACACAGGTGATAGATTTCCATTAGTCAGAATACTAGAGTTAACTAGAGGGAAGCACCATGTAAAAGGCTGAGATGTTAATCACTTTTTTTGGATCTATCCATTCGTAATTTCTCTGAGGATCCACTCCAAAAGATACTTTATATGGAATTTTTAAAACACCCGTATAATTTTGTCACATGAGGCACTTTTTTATGATCTTGATTGATGGAAACAACAAAACTAGTACCTGAATAAGAAGGGCATCAGATGGAAGGTTTTCCCAGTGTCTTCCTTATCTAAATCCTCCTACTCCCACCTCTGGTTTGGCATCCTCACATTCCATTTCTTCATCTGATTCTGTATATTTCCCACATCTTGATCTTTCTGTTTCTTCTCACTTGTCTAATTCTGCTCTGCCAATTTCTTCTTCCAACCCTGACTACAGGAGCTGGGACAATCATGAATCACACATCCAATGACAACTAGTTTATATTTTAGAGTGATTTAAAGGAGAGTGATAATAAATATAAAATTGGCTTTCCTGGAACCTTCAGTGGATGAGTTTTAAAGTTTTATTTTCTAGGCAAGGCATTGAACAGTAAGAATAAATGGTAAACTCAATGTATTCATTAAGTCAGTGGTTCACCATGGTATTGGGTAGTACCAGTCCAAAATGACCATTTTCATAATTCAGAGTGCTTCTTGTTTCATTTATTCATGGGCACAGTTGGCATGAGTGTGGGGGCACAAGCGTGTCATACATCTTGCTGAGTGGGGCAGTCCTGCACAATGAAAAAATATCTTTTGTGTACCACATGACTTTCCAATGTATATTGATGAAGTTGAAAGAAAAAACCTGAATATCTTTTTAAAATTTTATTCATAGCTAGAAATCCAACTCCACATTGAATATAAATACAAAGCATTACTTACAAGGTTTTAGTTCATATTATTTTTTTAAGGAATGTGACTACTTTGTAAATCAAGAGAATACTTAAATTTGTATCGGAACTTTACTAAGAGTTGTTTACCATTGGCTTCTATAGCACTGACAATGGTGACAATTCTATACATAGGTGTGAGCTTCTGGCTGCATCATTATGTCTCTTAATATAGTTGGACCTAAACATTTATTTTTGAAAAACACATTATTTTGTTACAAATTACTTTTTGTTTCTTTTTCCATTACTGTTAGGCCAATACATTAATTTTTTAATTGTTATTATCTTTAATTTCATTTCAGTATAGTAGATGTTTGTTTTTCAAAGGGACCACTAGATCTCATAGAATTAAAAATTACAGTATGATATAATTAAGAGGACTAACACCAACTAGTAGTTACAAAAATTTCATAGTAAGTTATCTAGCTGACATAAGAAGTACTAATTGTATAAGCCTGAAATCATAGTTTATTAGGAATAATTGACACATGTATATGCATCAACTGATATTTATATTGTGTTTAAGTGATGCTATGTATAAATGATTAAAGTTGCATTAAATTCGGCCTTATAATACAGATATCTAATATGCAAGTAAGTCCTCCTTATCAACTGCTGACCAGTCATGTAATGAAAATGGATGGCACCTGAATGAGGAAACAATTATGGGGCTATCTGAAGGAGGGTGGCCATACCCAAAGGATGAACAAAATACTTCAAGCAAAACTAACAGCAACATAATGAGCTAAGAAGTGACAGGCACAAACACAAGCAGATCATGTTGGCTTGAAGCAAGCAGAGTTTGAGCTGCTTCACTGCCTCATTTAAACAGAAGAGTGTGCTCAGCATGAAACTAAGAGACAGCTTACAGAGAATGACACCCTGCAGGTAACAGCTGCTGCTAACACCCAAAGGACAGAATATATAGGAGGAGTATTTATTTATTTTTGCAGTTTGTGAGGAAGTGATTGCCTGACATGAATCAGCCTTCTCTGACCCACTCTTATAAAGATGAAGCACCAAGGTCAATAGCCCAATCACATAGTGCAGAAGATATTGCCGTATGTATATAATTTGGTGGAACAGTTAGAAGTAATTTTAACAAGACCGTTGTGAATATGTCATTTGCAAAAGCATAAGTAATTTGCTGATTATGGCTGTTCTTAAGAAAAATAGACATTCAAAACTAAAAACCCAGAGCCTATACTGTATTCAACCCCAAATTCTATTCTGAAAATTGGACCCATCTTGAGTCCAGGCCCAGGGCCAAGCCAAAAGCAGAGGACAACCAACTTAAAGTGAAAGAAATACTGACTCCATAAATATCTATATCATTTTCTAAGAAAGATATGTTAAATAGAAAAACCATGATTTCTCACATAAAACCCAGGTTTTGTTTAAGAATTCAAAGATAATGTATAGTAAAAAAAAATGATAGTGTGTACTTCTTTATTGAAATGCTGATAGTTTTAAATTTTTGACATGAATAATTGGATATGTCATATGTGAATCTACCAAGGAATAAAATAGAGGTCATAAAATGTAAAGACATGATAGGACATATTTATAACATCATAAAACAAACTGGCATTTTTAATATCTTAAGCTGGCCACTTTACTGTATTTTTATATGGATCCTCACTAAAAAGTCCTGTCCCTGATTTGAACATATCACATGAGAGGTAAAAAGCACAAGGTAGATGGCAGGCACTAATGTCATTCTGTTTATAATTCTCACTTTTAGGTTGGTGACATTCCATCACACAACTATGGTGATGATATATATCTTTATAATAATCTGTAGGGTCCTACAGAACTTTTCCAACGACATTGAGATCCTAACAAATTAATTTTTGATCCAATATCAGCAGATGGAGGTTAAGAAAAGTTAGTGCAATGGTGTATAAAATAAAGAAAAATCTGTGCCCTTTTTCCAAACTTGGCTTAATATATAATTTTACAGATAATAGTTTTATTAAAAAGCATTAATACAACTCTGTTTGTCAGAAGTCATGGGAGGAGATGTGAGTAGCCATTGTGGTGGCGGTAAAATGCAGTGAGCCCTAATATATAATATAATATATAATTCATTGTAATAATGGTGAAAAACATACACTGAGTGACATATTTTAATGAGCTAGTAAGTGAATGACCAAGAAAAGAGAGAATTTAGGGACACCTGGGTGGCTCAGTCAGGTAAGCATCTGCCTTCAGCTCAGATCCTCCCTCTTCATCTGCCCCTCCCTGTTGCTTGTTCTCTCTCTCTCTCACTCTCTCTCTAATATAAATAAATAAATAAATAAATAAATAAATAAATAAATAAATAAAATCTTTTTTAAAAAAAGAGAGAACTTAAAGGTAGGGGCCATTGAATAAATGAAGTGGAGGTAAGATTTAAAAAAAAAAAAGATTTTATTTTTTCATGAGAGACAGAGAGAGAGAGGCAGAGACATAGGCAGAGAGAGAAGGAGGCTCCCTCGTTCCCAGGACCCTGGGATCATGACTTGAGCCAAACGCAGACACTCAACCACTGAGCCACCCAAGTGTCCCATAAAACAGATTCTTAAAATATTTTTTAAATATCTGTTATGTCAAATCATTCCCATGATATTTAATCCTTTCTAATCAACTGGATGATCATGTATCATTAGATACAGATCAAACTTGTTTAGAAAACTAAGGTGCAAATAGAAAATATTTACTATTACTATTAAAACATCTACTTCCATTCACCCAATCTGAAACAGACCTGACTGATTTGCTTACACATATATGGCTACTTTTAATAAGCGTCCTCTACTCTAAATTTTGCTTAATATAAAAGAAATTAAAATGGATACACTTTGTTTAAAGATATCAGTGTAGGTAAATTATTTCTGTAATTTAGAACAGATCCAAACACAATTACTTAATCATACAATTTAAAGGTTGTTACAAGGTCCTGCATGACCTTGAGTATTTATTTTTCCAGCAGTTTTTATGGTGGAAACATTTTGTATGTTTCTTATGTGGACTAAAATTCCTGCAATTAGAATAACTTCTTTTGGATGTAGAATAAAGGGCTTTATTGTAGTTTTTATACAGTATTTCTATGATATTTAGAAAGTAACTATTAAAAATATACTCTGGTGGAATGGGCCCAAGAGAAAAGGAAGAAAAGATGTCTCTTTAAAGGTAGTCTTTTCATGAATCCTTCTCATTTCATTAGCATGGATTAATTTATTAAATCAGCCAGTTGTTTGGCAAGCCTAAGAATCATGAGGTAGAAAAACCACTAAATGTTAATGTGGCTTTACAACTGTGTGAGAAACAAAGGTAAAACCCTTAGGAGCCCAGGGAAGCCTCAAGGAAGCTTGAAGAAACCGATCCAGAGTTTGAGAGGCCTATAGGAATACTCCTATTATAGCATACAAAAGATTTATTTCAGTCCTCCAACTTCTCCCTCTTACTCTGCCATGAATAACATACATGAAATTACTTTTAACCACATGACAAATATATTTATAAATCCTACATGTGCATCTCTGCCTACAAATCAGATGTGGAAGAAATATTTCATTTCTTTGTTTTCCAGAAGTCAAGATAATTTGGACTTGAATCTCTTTCTTGTAAATCTATCTAGAAATTCTACCTTAGTCCGTTTTAGTACATCCCTTCCCTTGAATTCTACTGACATCCTGGGACCTAATTCAGCAGTAGTAATCAGAAGGTTTTTCTAGTCCTTGGCTATCAGTCTCCTGCTGGGATGCTCAATGACTCAGTTCTATGGTGATACATGTTACTTTGGTGTCATGCATGGAATATTTTTGGACAAAGAGTGAGCCTTGGGCCTGAGACCCAATCTCCCACATGAGCCACGTGACCATGTCTGAGATCTGGCCCCTTTCTCTAGGCACTGCAATGGAGTGAAACAAAGTTCTTTCCTTCTCACAGAGCCTGACAAGCATCTAAACCCCCTTCCCACTTCAAGGAAATCCCTCTCATTCTTTCTCTTTTCCTTAGAAACTTTCCAACAGCTTCTTCTTCCTTTCAGAGATGCTAGCTTGAGTTTAAAGTTTTACAAAGGAAAAGAAATACTTTTGATTCCAAGTAGTTTTTGCTCTCTGTCCATCCAACATTCTAGAGACAAGGAATTATAAAAGTTGTCTCCCTGCTTAAACTGAGGGATAAGGGGGGGGGGGGATACCACTAATATAAATGTGAATTAATATTTTAATGAATTATACTGCCATAGAGGAATAGTTTCATGCATTGCTATCACCAGACACACTGGTAATAAAGAAATTCATCCGAAAATACAATTTTAAACAAGTACCTAATTGCTAAATTCTGACAAAAAAAAAATTTAGCCTGACTTGTATATCATTCATGTGGCTATTTTACAGACATGAAAAGTAAATCACATTTAAGACATCATTGGTATATTTTATTTAATGAAAATATAAAATTATACAAAATCAAGGCTATCTGGAAATATCTGGGATGTATAGTCACTGTACCCAATATAAAGAGACATTAAATAAAGACACATATTTTAGCCATTGAAGCAGAGGTACTTAAAATGAGAGGGAGTAAAGTAATGAAGCTGAGATACCAGTATTCCCAAGCTATTTGCCCTGTCTAGTTTTGCTGGCCTTTTGTTTTATTTTGTTTTGTTTTTTGGTTTTTTTGTTTTAGTTTTCATGTATTTTATATTCTTGTTTGCTGGGTAGAAAGCTCTGGGGTCTGGAAAGGGAGAACATCCTGTAGGCCTTTAGGTAAACAGAAAAGGTGGACTGATTGAGAAAAAAAAAAAAAGATCTCTATTTAAATTGTGTTTACCATTTCCAGTATTTTCATTTCTAGGGAGCATATTAATAAAGAAATGTATCCTGACTTAGGAAGTTCAAGCTGGGTTTAATTGTATTCCTTCTACAGTTTCACATAACCTCTGCCAATAATCTCTATCTTTCAGTCTTGCTTTCACTTGTTATAGAATTTATTAAAGAGTGAGAAGAGAATAGTAAGACACATCAGGGACAGGAATGAGAGTGTACAGATAGTTCCATACCATTCGCCTTCAGATAATAAAAATGACTCTATGTGAAGTATCACCATAAGAGTTAAGAGGTGTTTTTTTTTTTTTTCTTCAACTCAGAAAAGTTAGGCATAGGTAACAGAAAGAGAAAGACTAATGGGGAATCGAATTTCCAAAAATAAACTCATTTTACCATTTCATATCCAGTCACTCTGGACAGAAGATGGTAGCAACAATAGGAAAAAGTTTCAAGGGGCATTGCATACTAGGCATGTTGTAGCACAGGTGAAGGTTACCACACACAGCTGATAGGCTTGGAACAATTCTCCACATTTTCTTTACTTATCCTTCTATCCTCATTCAAACATTTTTAAATGATTATTTTTACTGACATTTTAGAGTAACACAGCGGAAAAATGGGGTCCTCAGATTGATACTGTCAAGGGTGGTGACACAGGATTTATCAATTTAATACTTTTAAGAAGATTTCGTTCCTAAGGGTAAGCTTGTGATTTAAGATCAGAAGTTTAAGCCTAACTAAATTCTACTTTTACACACACAAAAAAAGAAAAGCTAAAATCCTGGCAGTTTCTATAGTTTTTCAGAGGGAATTAATTCTTAGATCATTTGTGGTGATCATACAATTCTTTCTCTTCTAAGGTAATTGAAATCCACAAAAGTTCTGTAAGTTTATTTTTAAACAACATAATCAGTATTTTTAGGTGAGAGGGAAGCACTTTAGATTAAGGGTTAAGTATTGGGAAGTAATGATACCTCTTCACAGATCATGAAGATCTGCAGTCTCATTAATAATAATAAATACTTATTGAGTGCCTACTCTGATACTAAATAAACATGACAGATAAGGCCAGGGTCTTTATGGAGTGTATAACTCAGGCAGGGCTGATGGGAGGGAGAGGGTATAATAACATAAGTAATCAAGCTAATTTCACCTAGTGATTG
Source organism: Vulpes vulpes (assembly GCF_048418805.1). NCBI lineage: Eukaryota > Metazoa > Chordata > Mammalia > Carnivora > Canidae > Vulpes > Vulpes vulpes. Next base: position 9,662,596 of record NC_132795.1, on the reverse strand, counting down.
GTGCTATGAGGGAAATAATCAGGGTGATATGACAGATGGGTATTCTCTGTCCATTCAGCTTTCACTCATGTTGGTCAGAAGACTCCGAGTTTTGAATGAAAGCTCTAAGCATAAGGGAACAGATAGACTGAAATCTCTTCTCTCCAACAATCCATTCCCTGGATAATCTAAGGGTTTTTCCCTTCTCCTTTCAGCCCTTCGTTATCTACTTTCTGTTCTCTCGGGGATCCTTACTCTCCTAGAACCAAGCTCCTGTGTCTAGAAGTCTTGCCTTTTGCCATTAACTTTCCCATTCCTGATATCTGCTTTCTGGCATCGATCTCTCCCAGGAGGTTGACATAGGAAGGGAAAAAGGTATAAGATTCAAATGTATCAACACAGTCACTTGTGATTGTATTATATTAAAATATTTTGTATCCATTCATCTATTCATGGGCAGTTAGATTTCTTCCATATCTTAGTGATCGCAGATAGTGCTGTAGTAAACCAAGGGGTGTGTATATCCTTTTGAATTAGTGTTTTGTTGTTGTTTGTGTTTTTGGAGGGTAAGTACCCAGTAGTAGGATTACTGGATCATATAATACTTCTATTTTTAATATTTTGAGGAATATTTCCACTATTTCCCACAGTAGCTTTGTCAGCTTATATTCCCACCAATAGTACACTAGGGTTCTCTTTTCTCCACATTCTTGCCAACACTTGTTACTTATTATCTTTTTGATATTAGCCATTCTGATTGATGTGAGGTGATATTTCATTATGGGTTTGATTTGCATTTCCCTGATGATTAGTGCTGTTGAACATTATTTTCATGTGTCTGTTGGCCATCTGTATACCTTCTTTGGAAAAATGTTTATTCAGGTCTGCTACCCATTCTTTTAATCAAATTATTTGTTTTTGGGGGGTTGAGTTCTATAAGTTCTTTATATATTTTGGATATTAACTGCTTACCAGATAAATCACTTGCAAATGATCTCTTCCCATTTAGTTGCTTTTTCTCTCTTTTTGTAAAAAAAGGTTTTATTTATTTATTTTTATTATTATTATTTTTAACGGTAAGCCTGATACAGAATGTGATCCCAGGACTCCGGGATCATGACCTGAGCCAAAGGCAAACAGTCAACCACTGAGCCACCCAGGTGCCCTGGTTGCTTTTTCTTTTATTGATGGTTTGTTTCCTTTGCTGTGCAAAAGCTTTTTATTTTGGTATAGTCCCAATTATTTATTTTAACTTTTGTTTTATCCATAAAGGTGTTACTAAGGCTGATGTCCTAGAGATTACTGCCTGTAGTGTGTGTGTGTGTGTATATATATATATATATATATATACACACATACACACATATATATACTATTATATATATATATACACACATACATATATATATACACACACACAAATGGAATGGAATATTACATAACCATAAAAAAGAATGAGATCTTGCCATTTGCAACAACATGGTTGGACCTAGATGGTATTATGCCAAGTGAAATAATTCAGACAGAGAAAGACAAATACCATATGATTCTACTTATATGTGGAATCTAAAAATATAAAACAAAAGAACAAAGATTAGAAATGGATTCATAAATATAGACAACTGTGGTTGCTAGAGGAGAAGAGGTGAGGGATGGATGAAATATATGAAGGAGATTAAGAGATAAAACTTTCAGTTAAAAATAAGTAAGTTTCAGAGATGAAAAGTGCAGCAGAATGACTCAAATTGATAATATTGTAAAAATGCGTGATGACAGATGGTGATCACACTTATCATGCTGAACACTGAGTAATTTAGCACAAAAATACCAAATCACTATGTTGTACACCTGAAACAATATAACATGTATGTCAACTATACTTTGAATAAAAATATATGTATATATGTATATACATATACATATATAGTAGTGAGACATTAAATTGATGATTTCAGAAGTGGTTTTTGGATTTAAAGCATTTAAAGTAACATCTTTTGATCAGTTCTCAGTTGACAATGAGTCATTTGCAATCATCTTTGAAGTCGATCTATTTCCTTTTTTGTTTAGTTTTTTTTAAGAAAGATATGCTTCAAAATGACCTTGTTGACCTTGTGTGTGTGTGTGTGTGTGTGTGTGTGTGTGTTTGTACAGGTTTTTAAAAAATAATTTAATTTATTTTAATTCAAATTAGCCACACAAAGAGAAATGATGGCAATGATTTCAAAATGTGGGTTCAAAATAAGACTCTCACACTATTTCAGAACATACTACTAAGAGAAAGATGCTATTTCACAATGAAAATAATACAAAAATGCCTGGTTATGCTGTACATGTACTCACATTCCCTCCCTGCCAAATACTTAATGCAAAATCAGAAAAATAAAATGAACCATTTTGATGTGTTGATAGTTACTACTTTTCAAAATTGTAAAGAGAACATAAGCATGAGGTAAAAAACATAAGGGAAATGCCAGATGTTAAAAAAGAAATACAAAAGAAATCTGAGACATGAAACAAAAAATTCCAAACTGTGAATCAAATAAAAAGATATTTTTCTTACTTAAAAAAGTGTTATTCCAATATATTAAGTCTTTGATCAGGAATACAGCACAAGACTTTGCTCCAACTGTTCAGGAACAGATTACACTCAGTCTCACTGAATACAGGATGGATTATCACATTATTTTACCAGCCACAGGCAGATCCTAAATGTTCATGGCAGTATATATATATATATATATATATATATATATATATATATATGTATGTATGTGTCATAGCATTTTTAAAAGCAGAATTTATACATATGTATGTATGTGTCATATATAGACGACATTTGAAAGTTTTAAGTCATAGCATTTTTAAAAGCAAAATTTCTTTTAAAAACTGATCTAACTACAGAAAATATAAAAGCAGCACCATATAATTGAACCATATGAACTTTCACTCCTTTTTATCCAATCTGAGTCTCAGGCACACGAAGTATTGGCTTCCCTCATTCCACATCATAAGACGTAGGTTCTAAAGTATAAGTAACTATTTTCTAGTCTGTTAACTTACAGAATCCCAGACCTTGAGAGTCAATTCAGTAATGTGACATTTCATTTCTAGCTCTTTCTATCCTTTATAATAATATTTAGAGTAATTAATATTTAAAACAGTTTAGACAGGGTAGTAGGTACCAAATGACCTAGAAGTATCAATGATAAGCAACAAATCTATGCTCTGAAGATAAAGGAAGGGTTCAGGTATTTACTAAAGAAATAGTTTATTACTGTGTCCTTAGGAACTGTGACATTACATTCATTCTCACATTCTCCTTATCCTCATGAGTCACAGTATCAACTGTGCTGGAGTAAAAATAAAGGGAAAAAAACAAAATAAATAAGAGATGCACAGGAAACTCGACTTATGCAATCAAATGGTTAACTGGGCCTTTAAAGAAGTATTTAGGTAATTAATATAAATTTGAAAGGTAAATAAATTCTAGCTAAACTGAGAATAGTAACATCAGGCAGTGATGTGCTTATAAACCTATTCTTAGTAAGATACAAGCCTTGACATGTAGCATTTGCCAATTTCCATGGTGTAAATACTACCATCATGACAAATTTCAAGTGATGCAAAGCGAAGTCACTGAATGTGGAATTAGGAAAATGTATACACCACTGTCTCGTAAGCCATTATAAGTCAACTGCAACGGACCACTGTATCAGACCAGATAACATTTATCTAAATTTTAAAATATTTCTAATCTATAAAACTTGATTTATTTTGCACTGTCGGGGATAGGCTAATATAAATTAATTTTTTAGGTAGCAAATGTTTCACCTTTAAGCACTGGAACCTTTTAAATAGCAACTGTTTCTTAATGAAAATGTCTCTAAAGTGTATGGTGCATTTTTCTGCCTGCAGAGCATAATTTCATCAATGGCTGGTAACACAAGGCCCTCACTTGGACATTATGGTGTGCAATGAGAAAGGTCGTGTAGATAGTGGTTAAAAGTACATAGTCCTAAGCCAACTGTTTGGGTGGAAAAAATCCTACCTCCACCACTAAGGACCTGTGTGATATTAAGCAAATTATCTAGATTCGGTATACTTTGGTTTCCGTATCTTCAAAGTGGGTAAATTATAAGTGCAATTGGTTTTTGTTATTCAAGATTGCTATAATTTATAAAATCACCAAAAGCATTGGATTAGTGAATATGGAAACATTGTACCTAGAAAAAATACAGGGTTAGTTTCCTGCAAGCTGACTTGTCAATTAATCAATATGTGACTCAGTTTTGTGCGTGTTTCTGTTTAAAGACATATTATTTCATATGTATTGTTGATTCATTAACATTGAACTCACACTCAAAAGCCTTATACAGCTGATGCATGCACAAAGTTTACCTAACCGTTCTCTCCATAAGTCATACCATAGGTTTCTTACAATTAAGAACACTAGGTAACACCACACTTGGGAGCCATTTTAAAGAGCAAAATCACCACACACACAGAAAACACACACACACACAAATGTAAAAAATGTGGAACTAAGTAGGCTGCAAAAGGACACTGTTTATAGTATAAGAGTTAAAACAAAAAGGCAGAGCTTCACCTAGTGTGACCTCAGCGGGCAAAGTGCACATCCTGTGACTTAAAAATTTTTGCCACCCTGAGCATGCCCATATCTGTGAATGTCTGCAAAAACATTGATTTGGGGGTTATAAATAAATGTGAGTAAGTAGACAGTTCACAAATACAGAATCTGTGAATAAAGAGGGCCAACAGTACTTCACAGTGTTGTTAATATACGCAAATTGCTTAGAAGAGTAGGCGCTCAACAGATGTCAGTTTAAACTACAATTTTAAATGTAGGAGCTGTTGAAATATAAAGAATTATTTGCTTTTGCCTTGATGAATTTGCCCTAGGTTGCCATTTCAATATTTGGTCTTTTTATTTTTTTCCATTTTCCAGTTTACTACCATATACTGCCAAGCTTCCACATTTTTCTCCCTGTTATGGGTATATATGTACTCCAGCCTCTTACCCCTCTCTCTGCACCCATGTCCTTTGCAAAAACAGTTCAGTTGACTACCTAGAAAATCTGAGTGAGGATTTGAGAGTACTCTGAGCGAATTTCCAGCTCTGCTATGGTCCTTTTATTTATTCACCTTTTGTTTTTATTCTCTAAATCTTGGCTTATTGCAAGTATTTGAGCTTGCTCGGAATCTGCCTTATGTTTACATATGTGGAGTAGAATTTTATTATAATTTGAGGCTAAGGCTCAGATTATATGTTTATTGTCAAGAGTTTTGGCCAAGATATTTCCTAATCTAGGAGCTGTGTCCTATTTATGATCCTTCTTGGTGGAGACACTCAGAGCACGTGATAGATTATTATGTCATGACAGGTTATGTTGAACCTTAAGATGGGGCTTATGGTGGACTCCTTGGTAGATTTTATTTAAATATCACTCTCTCTACTGAATGTTCAGCTGAATTCCCTGGTCATAGGGAAACTATTACATGATGAAGTACTTTATATTATTTGTAATATAGAACACACAAAAGGCTCTCATTATTAAAATGCTGTTAACTTTGAAGTCAAATTTCAGATGTCACTGGAGGATTTTGCCTTGCTGAGATGCTAATTCTGGTGGGTTTTAAAATAGCTTATATATAAACTTTTAAAAATAAACTAGAGGATAGGAGTAATCCCTCAGTGAACTTAGGTATTATGAATTACAGTATGAGGATTTAAATAGGTTTCATTTATGTGCATGTTAGATTCTTAGATTTAGGTATTTCATAAAGAATTTTTCAGCTAAGCCCTATGATAAATGTTTTTATTGAATGTTGGCTCAATCATAAACAGTATTTTAAAATCTAGGTATTACTAAGGGGTTAATAGGAATGAATTCCAGTACTCTTTTTCAAAACAAGGATATATTTTTTTTTTACTTTTTATCTTCATATTCAGTTAGATGTATATTGCTGCTGCCTTTTTGTAAATATTCCATAATTCCATTAACATTCTGTTGATCTGTAAATTCATATAAGCTTGAAGTTTTAAAGGTGCAATTTCATACCCAATATTAATAGTGTTAAAACAAACACAACAAAGGAAATAAAACCCCCAAAATTTAACGTCTCCCAAAGGGAAACTGTGTTAAAATGTTGTCTTCTTATGAGTTAGCATATGTATGGGAAATACGTTTTAAATGAAAATGTATGGGCTCTAGAAGAGTAGATAACTTTGTTTTACAATGAGCTGAAAGTTCAGAGAAATATCCATCATTCAGTTACCAGAATAATAAATCAAATCAAGGGGGCAAGGAAAGAGAAAAAAGGAAATAAAGGAAAACCAGGGGGTGAGTTAATAAAGAGCTATTGCTTGTGAACTAACTTCTTCCTGCAAAAATGATGGGAAAACAAGCAGACAGGCCAACAGAGAGAAAATTGCATCAGGCTTCAGTGTTTATGTTTTTGATGGAATTGTACAAATCATTTCCATCCCTTGTGGTGCTGTCATGCTCCATCACTTTAGTCCATTTTCACCTTGCAAAGAAATTCTGAATGGGACTCCCTGCTCTGGCAGCTAATTAATCTCTCACAAGCCTGCTCTTGCAGCCTGTCTGCCTGGAATGCCCCATACCTTAAACCAGTGACTCGTGAGCAGATTTCTTTCCCCCTTGAGCAGTTCTTTCTTCCTTTAAGCTATGTGAAGACCCAGCTTTTTCTTTTCATTTGAGAAACTATGTGAGCTATATCATGAAGAATTCCTCCCTCTATCCCACTACCATAAATGAGTATATTCTCAAACAACTGAATTGGGTTTTAGTGAACAACGCCTGAATATACATTGTTAATGTGCATGGTATTTTACCAATAATGGGAAATGCATGGACACACATTACTAGAACAATACAGTTTCTATGTATGTGTATTTATTAGATCTTCATTATGAGGGAACACATATAATCATATTTGTAATACTGTTGCATTTGCTTTTAAAAAAAACTACCAAACTTTGCAATAGGAGACTTTTAGTTTAATGACAGATTATATCTGTTAAAAGAAAACTTTTAAGTTAAAAGCATAATCCTTTATAAATTGAAATGTGAACTTGAATTAAAAATAATAAATATCATATTCAGATGTTTTCTATTTAATAAGTACAGTGTTCTAAAAAGTTACCACTAATAAACTACTTACAAAAAGTGATGCTTAATTTTGTCACAGGTATTTCAGTAACAGTTCATAGGTTAGAATATTAGTCATATTTTTATTTCTTGTTCATGCTGTTTCCAAATCACCTTTCTTTTCTTTTAAGATTGTATATATTTATTCATTAGAGACACAGAGACACACGCAGAGACACACGCAGAGGGAGAAACAGGCTCCCTGAAGGGAACCTGATATGGGACTCTATCCAAGGACCCCTGGATCAGCACACCTTGAGCTGAAAGCAGACGCTCAACCACTGAGCTATTCAGGTGTCCCTCATCTTTCTTTCTATGCAATCATCTGTGTTGGTTTTATTTCCTCTCACTTTTTTAAAAAATTAAATCTTTTGTGGATTTTTATTTTTTGTTTTCTTTCCTTTTTATTCCCTTTTAATTAAACATAAACGACTGATCAGTAGCTATGTAAAATACATGCCTTTAGAAATGAGAAGATGTAGGGCACCTGAGTGGCTCAGGGGTTGAGTATCTGCCTTTGGTTCAGGTTGTGATCCTGGGGTCCTGGGATCAAGTCTTATATCAGGCTCCCCAGAGGGAGCCTGCTTCTCCCTCTGCTATGTCTCTCCCTCTGCTATGTCTCTGCCTCTCTCTGTGTCTCTCGTGAATAAGTACAATCTAAAAAAAAAAAAAAGAGAATATGTACATATTAATAGACATATTTTAAATATTAAAGATTTTCTGTCCATCTATGAAGATGCATGTACTCTATGCATTTATGGGACATATACTTGATGAGATAATAGAATCCTATAAATATTCATAATATTCATATATTTACAATGCCCTAAATATTAGGAAAGTGAAGATATAAAGAAAAAGTATTCTGGTGAGTTGTATTTGTTTTTAATTGTTCAGTTGAGGCAAAATATCCACCCAGTATTCAATTAAATGAGTTTTGACAAATGTATATACCTTTGAAACTAATGAAGTTATAAACCATTTCTGTGACCACAGAAATTTTCCCTGTGTCTTCATTTAATGAAAGCCTATTCCCTATAGCAAACACTGTTCTGGTTTTTATGACTATACATTTTCTGTTCCTTAACTTCATATGAATGGAATTGTATAATACGTAAACTTATTTGTCTGTATTCTTTCATTCAATCTAGAAATTTAAAGTATATTGTCTCAATAACCAATAGCTTATTATTTTTCATCATAACCTAATAAATTAATACTGTACTGCTTAATCTAAAAGGTAAAAATCTTAAAACAATGTGATTCTGTGTTTATCCTTATCCTTGTGATATTGCTATAATGTATTTTATATCTACATACTTAATACACGCTCCAATACAATGTTGCTGTCTTTAATCAGTTGTCTTTAAAAAAAAATTAGGGAAAAAAGGGTGTTCTATATTTACCCACATATTTATCACTTAAAATGATTTCATTCCTTTCTATATACAGATGTTTCCATCAGGTATGATTTCCATTCAGTCTGAATAACTTCTTTTCAGCATTTCTTGTAGGAAAGATTTGTTTGTGTTGAATTTTCTTGGCTTTCATTTATCTAAAAATTTATTTTATCCTCATTATGGGAGGTATTTTTAACTAATTATTGAATTTTCAGTGCTTATACATATTTTATCATATTCTGTCTCTATTTTTCTGTTGAGAAGTAAGTTTCTATGTGTACCATTGTTTCCTGTGTTTGTTTCTTTTATCTGTAGCCACTTAAAGATTTTTGTTTTATATTTTGCTAGCAGTCAGACCATGATATGCTTAGGTACATTGTGTCTGTTGTTAATCATGCTTGGGATTTACTGAGCTTCTTGGATCTGTATATTGGTATTTTTCACCAAATTGGGGTATGTCGAAACCATTCTTTCTTCAAAAATATGATATCCTTCTTCTCTCTCTCCTTCTCTCCAGCACCTGGAAACCCATTGTTCATACTTTAGACCATGTGTTATTTCCCTACTGATGACTGATCTATGATTTATGTTCTTTAAATATTTTTCTCTGTCCTTCTAATTAGATAATTTCTTTTGATCTGTATTCTGGCCCACCAATTCTTTTTTTCTGCAATATCTAATCTGCTATTTTGCTCACGCAATAATTTTTTATTTCACATATTATACTTACTAGTTCATCTATGTTCTTTTTTATACTTTACATTTATCTTCTGAGATTCTTTACTTACACACCCATTATAACTATGTTTTTTTATTCTTAAATATATTCATAATAGATGGTTGAGATCTTTGTCTTCTACTATCAACATTTGATTCATCTTAGAATCTGTTTCTATGACTGAGACTTTATTTTGATTATGGGTCACAGCTAATACCTCTTCACATATAGTAATTTTAAAAAATTATATGCTGGTTGCTGTTATTGGCAAATTATAGGGAGTCTATATTAGGTGGTCATTCTATAAAAGGTAGTAAGTTCTATCTTAGTGATTAGTTTAATTATTAGCAGATTATTTTTGCCCTTTCTGTCTTGGTTTTATCCTTTGGCAAGACAAGTTTTCTTTGGTTTTGAGTTTAGTTCATGAAGATAACCTTTGCTTTTTTTGCTTTTATTGTGGTGTCTTTCTGGAGTCCCAGCTGAAAATGTGAAGTGCCCAGTGAGTTCTCTTCACTTTGGTTGGAATTTAAATACAGTGTCTTCCAGCAGTACCTGCTTTCTGGTATCATTGTTTGGCTTTCATCCACAAAGCAGGAAATCTATGCTAGGCCTATGGATTCTTACTATGTAGAATTGCAGTGTATACCTTGACTAATAATTTCTAGTAAATCCCCATAAAATCTACTGCCATTCTAATGAGTTCCCTTTTTTTCAGGTACCCTACACTCCTAACAATACAATTTTATTGTTAGATAAAGGGATTACCATAGATGAGGCAAACTAAGGGGGGATAAGGAGGCAGAAACCTTTAGAGTTAATATAGAGCCTGTGACTCAAGGGGTTTTGTAACAAGGTATATCTATACTTTAAAGCACAAGAGTAAAGGAGAGATGAACTTCCAGGATGGAGCCAGTTACACACTTGGTGATGTCTTTGTGGAACACAACAAATCTGATTAGAAATTAGAGATAAGTCCAGTTTCACTCCTTATGCCATTTATATTTAGCAAGTAGCTATCACATTCAAATATAGGTCATAATAAAAAGAGACCAACCCTAAACTTATGAGGGATTGCAAAAATGGAAGAATAAATTAAATAGACTAAATTCTACTAAGGAACATATAGTACATAAGGTATTGCCTAAGCAAAGTTATCAATAATTCATAGACAATACTCTAGGAACACTGGTAAGATGGTGGAAGAGTAGGAGTCCTCAACTCATCTGGTCCACAAACTTACCTAGATAACTTTCAAAACACCCTGAACAGCTACGAATTTGACCTAAGATGTAAAGAGAGAACAGATGGAATGCTATAGAGAGAAAAGTTTCCTTTTCTAACAAGGGTGTATTCTACTTAAGTCGTGGTTGATATTTTTTACTCAGTTCACTCATACAGCCACTCTGCACTGGTTAAAATGACTAGAAGGAAGAATTCACCACAAAAAAAAAAAAAGAACCAGAAGCAACACTCTCTGCAGTAGAGTTACAGAATATGGATTCAAATACGATGTCAGAAATTCAATTCAGAAGTACAATGATAAAGTTACTGATGGCTCTAGAAAAAAGTGTAAAGGACTCTAGAGATATCATTACTGCAGAATTGAGGTTTAATCAGGCCAAAATTAATAATAGTTTAACTGAGATCTAATCCTGCCAGGGTTAATGAGGTGGAAGAGAAAGTGAGTGACATAGAAGACAAGTTGACGCAAAGGAAGGAAGCTGAGAAAAAAAAAAAAAAACAAGAACCCACCAGGAAAGACTTAGGGAAATAAATGGCAGCTTGAGAAGGAAGAATATACTTCTCATTGGGATTCCAGAAGAGACTGAGAGAGAGAGAGAGGACCACAAAGTATATTTGAACAAATCACAGCTGAGAACCTCCTTAATCTGGTGAAGGAAATAGGCATTCAGATCCAAGAGATAAAGAAGATCCCACCAAAATCAATGAAAATGATTCAACATCTCAACATTCAATAGTAAAACTTGCAAATTTCAAAGATAAAGAGAAAATTCATAAAGCATCTTCAGACAAGAGATCCCTAACTAATACGGGGAGAAATATCAGATTAACAGCAGACCTCTCCACAGAGACCTGCAGGTCAGAAAGGGCTGGCAGGATATATTCAGGGTCCTAAATGGGAAGAACATGCAGCCAAGAATACTTTATCCAGGAAGGATCTCTTTCAGAATAGAAGGAGAAATAAAGAGCTTCCAGGATAGACAGAAACTGAAAGAATATGTGATGACCAAACCAGCTCTGCAAGAAATATTAAGGGAACCCTGTAAAAGAAAGGGAGCCCAAAGAAACAATCCACAAAAACAGGGAGTGTATAGGTAATACGATGACACTAAATTCATATCTTTCAATAGTTACTCTGAACATGAATGGTCTAAATGATCCCATCAAAAGATGCAGGGTATAAGACTGGATAAAAAAGCAAGACCCACCTGTATGCTGTCTATAAGAGACTCATTTTATTTTTTTTTATTTTTTTTAATTTTTTTTTTAATTTATGATAGTCACAGAGAGAGAGAGAGGGAGAGGCAGAGACACAGGCAGAGGGAGAAGCAGGCTCCATGCACCGGGAGCCTGATGTGGGATTCAATCCTGGGTCTCCAGGATCGCGCCCTGGGCCAAAGGCAAGCGCCAAACCCCTGCGCCACCCAGGGATCCCTAAGAGACTCATTTTAGACCTAAGGACACCTCCAGCCTGAAAATGAAGGGGTAGAGAACTACTTACCATTCAAATAGTCCTCAAAAGAAAGCTGGGGTAGCAATCCTCATACCAGGTAAATTAGAGTTTTTACCAGAGACTGTAATAAGAGATGAAGAGGGACACTATATCATACTTAAAGGATCAATCCAACAAGAGGACCTAACAATCATGAATATTCATGCCTCTAATGTGGGAGCTGCCAAGTGTATCAATCAATTAATAACCAAGGTAAAGAGATACTTATATAATAATACACTAATAGTGGGTGACTCCAACACGGCACTCTCAGCAAATGACAGATATTCTCAGCAGAACATCACCAGATAAACAAGGGCTTTGAATGATACACTGAACCAAATAGATTTCACAGATATCTACAGAACATTCCATCCTAATGCAACTGAATATACATTCTTCTCAAGTGCAAATGGAACTTTCTCCAGAATAGACCACATAACACAAATCACAATCAGGGTCACAAATCAGATCTCAACTGATACCAAAAGATTGGGATTGTCCCCTGAATATTTTCAGACCATAATGCTTTGAAACTAGAACTCAATCACAAGAAGAAATGTGGAAGAAACTTCAACACATGGAGGTTAAAGAGCATCCTACTAAAAGATGAATGGGTCAACCAGAAAATTAGAGAAAAACTAAAAAGATTCATGGAAACTAATGAAAATGAAAATAAACTGCTCAAAATCTTTGGGATATAACAAAAGTGGTCCTAAGAGGGAAATACATCCCAATACAAGCCTCCCTCAAAAAAATGGAAAAAAACTCAAACAAGCTAACCTTGCACCTAAAGGAACTGGAGAAAGAACATCAAATAAAGTCTAAGCCAAGCAGAAGAGAGATAATAAAGATTAGGGCAGAACTCAATGAAATAAATACCAGAAGAACTGTAGAACAGATCAAAACCAGGAGCTGGTTCTTTGAAAGAATTAGTAAGATAGAGAAACTCCTAGCCAGCCTTATTAAAAAGAAAAAAGACTCAAATTAATAAAATCATGAACAGAAGAGGAAGGAACACAAACAATACCAAAGAAATACTAACGATTTTTGAAACATATTATGAACAACTATATGCCAACAAATTAGGCAATCTAGAAGAAATGGATGCATTTCTAGAAACTCACAAATTACCAAAACTGAAACAGGAAGAAATATAAAACCTGAACAGGCCAATAACCAGCGAGGAAACTGAAGCAGGCATCAAAAACCTCCAAAGACACTAAAGTCCAGGGCCAGATGGCTTCCCAGGGGAATTCTACCAAACGTTTAAAGAAGAAATAATACTTATTCTACTAAAGCTGTTCTGAAGGATAGAAAAGGAGAGAATACTTCCAAATTTGTTTTATGAGGCCAGCATTACCTTGATTCCAAAACCAGACAAAGACACCACCAAAAAGAACTATAGGCCAATATCTCTGATGAATATGTTATGGATGCAAAAATTCTCAACAAGATACTAGCCAATAGGATCCAAGAATACATTAAGAGGATTATTCACCATGACCAAGTGGGATATTTCCCCAGGAGCAAGGGTGGTTAAACACTTGTAAAGCAATAAAAAAGAGAAAAAACAAGAACCATATGATCCTCTCAATAGATGCATAGAAAGCACTTGACAAAATACAGCATCCATTTCTGATTAAAACTCTTCAAAGTGTAGGGATAGAGGGAACATTCCTCAATATTGTAAGAGCTATTCATGAAAAGCCCACAGCGAATATCATTCTCAATGGGCAAAAGGGCCTTTCCCCTAAGATCAGGAACATGACAGGGATATCCACTCTCACCACTGCTCTCCGACGTAGTACTAGAAGTCCTAGCCTCAGCAGTCAGACAACAAAATGAAATAAAAGGCATTCAAATTGGCAAAGAAGAAGTCAAATTCTCCCTCTTTGCCAATGACATGATATTATACATAGAAAACCAACCAACCAAACAAACAAACAAACAAACAAACAAAAACAGCAACAACAACAAAAAAAAAACCTCCACCCCAAGATTGCTAGAACTCATACAGCATTTTGGCAGTGTGGCAGGATACGAAATCAATGCACAGAAATCAGTGGTATTTCTATACACTAACAATGAGACTGAAGAAAGAGAAATTAAGGAATCAATCCCATTTACAATTGCATCCAAAAGCATAAGATACCTAGGAATAAACCTAACCAGAGAGGTAGAGGGTCTGTCCTCTAAAAACTACAGAACACTTTTGAAAGAAATTGAGGAAGACATAAAGAGATGGGAAAACATTCCATGATCATGGATTGGAAGAATAACTATTATGAAAATGTCAATGCTACCCAGGGCAATTTACACGTTCAGTGCCATACCTATCGAAATACTATGGATTTTCTTTACAGAGTTGGAACAAATCATCTTAAGATTTGTATGGAATCAGATAAGACCCCGAATAGCCAGAGGAATATTGAAAAAGAAGATCAATGCCCAGGGCATCACAAGGCCGGATTTCAAGCTGTATTCCAAAGCAGTCATCAAGACAGTATGGTAACAGCACAAAAACAGACACATAGATCAATGCAGCAGAATAGAGAACCCAGAAATGGGCACTTAACTCTATGGTCAACTAACATTTGACAAAGCAGGAAAGAATATCCACTGGAAAAAGGACATTCTCTTCAATAAATTGTCCTGGGAAAATTGGACAGCCACATGCAGAAAAATGAAACTGGACCAATCTCTTACACCATACACTAAGATAAACTCAAAATAGTTGAAAGATCTAAATATTAGACCAGAATCCATCAAAATCCTAGAGGAGAACACAGGAAACACCCTTTTTTTTTTAACTTGGCCACAGTAACTTCTTGCAAGATACACTCTGAAAGCAAGGGAAACAAAAGCAAAAATGAACTATTGAAACTTAAGATAAAAAGCTTCTGCACAGCAAAAGAAACAGTCAATAAAACTAAAAGACAACCTACAGAATGGGAGAAGATATTTGCAAATGACATATCAGATAAAGGGCTAACATCCAAGATCTATAAAGAACTTATCAAACTCAACACCCAAGAAACAAAAAATCCAATCATGAAATGGGCAAAACACATGAACAGACATTTCTCCAAAGAAGACATACGCATGGCCGACAAGCACATGAGAAAATGCCCCGCATCACTTGCCATCAGGGAAATCAAATCAAAACCACAATGAGATACCACCTCACACCAGTGAGAATGGGGAAAATTAACAAGACAGGAAACAGCAAATCTTGGAGAGGATGCAGAGAAAGGGGAACCCTCTTGCACTGTTGGTGGGAATGCAAACTGGTGCAGCCACTATGGAAAACAGTGTGGAGGTTCCTCAAGAAGTTAAAAATAGACCTGCCCTATGACCCAGCAGTTGCACTACTGGTATTTACCCCAAAGATACTGATGTAGTGAAATGCTGGGACACCTGCACCCCAATGTTCACAGCAGCAACATCAACAATAGCCAAACTGTGGAAGGAGCCTCAGTGTCCTTGGATAGATGAATGGATAAAGAAGATGTGATATATGTATACAATGGAATATTCCTCAGCCATCAGAAGAGATGAATACCCACCAATGCTTTGATGTGGATGGAACTGGAGGGTATTATCCTAAGTGAAATAAGTCAATTGGAAAAGGATAATAATCATAGAGTTTAAATCATATGTGGAATATAATAAATAATGAAAGGGATTATAGGGGAAAGGAGGGGGACTGAGTGGGAAAAATTAGAGAAGGAAACAAACGGAGAGAGACTCCTAACTCTAGGAAACAAA
Organism: Vulpes vulpes; assembly: GCF_048418805.1. Taxonomy (NCBI): domain Eukaryota; kingdom Metazoa; phylum Chordata; class Mammalia; order Carnivora; family Canidae; genus Vulpes; species Vulpes vulpes. Next base: position 9,646,801 of record NC_132795.1, on the reverse strand, counting down.
GGGTGGCAGAAGGGGAGGTAGGTGAGGAGGGTGGGATAACTGGATGTCAGGCACTGAGAAGGGCACTTGATGGGATGAGCACTGGGTGTTATACGTTGGCAAACTGAATTTAAATTTAAAAATGTAAAAAAAATCATAGACAGTACTTTATATTTTCAAAAATTGCAGAAGTGCTATTTTAAAATGTATTTTCTATAATAAAACATCAAAAATGCTAAAGCATTCCATTATGATTTTATAAGACAGTACATACATATGAAAAGTAAACTAAGAAATATTAGGAAGTAAATGAAGTAGAAAACATATATAAAAGCTTTTGATACTTCACACACACACAAATAAAAATAAACACAATTGAGACTATAACGAACAGCTGTGCAAAATGAAAAAATAAAGATATAAGAATCATAGTCAAAATGTTAAATGTACAGGCAGAAAGAGACAAAATAAAAATAAAACATTGTTGGTGTTTCTAAAGAAGAAAAAAGTGGAATAAATGGAAGAGAAAAAACTAAGGATACAGTGAAAGCAAATCATTCATAGTTGGGCAGAGATGGGAAGAGAGATCAGGTTGTCCTCAGACTTTGCCCATGGTACAAAGAGTGGAATATTTCTTTAAAAAAATTTGAGAACTGACGGTGTCAGGTATTATAGCCAGTCAAAATTCCTCTTGAAGTACCAAATGATCAAGAAAATGTAAAAAGTATGGGTACAGAGGATTAATTTAAATATATATTAAATAAAAACTGGGAGGACGGGATGGGGCGCACTAAATAACTATGAGATTTGTGATGATTGACCAAATACATGTTAGGATTTTTGATGTTGTAATATTAACAATATGATTTCAAAGTTTTGGGACGTTGGTAAAAGAAAAGTGGGAGGAATTATACATTTGTTCATTTCCTTTTTAAATTGTACTTTTCTGTAAGTGAAAAAATAAAAATTTTAATATTTTTGTCTTAATGTTAGGATGTCTTTTAGAGAATGATATCTCATAATAAATATTTACTTGATGGAGCAATGCCTTTAATTCTGCTTGTTTTGTTTTATGATTAAATTATATATTACTGTTAAAAAAATTATATATTACTGTTATTTCACTTTTTTTTTTTTTTGAGAGAGAAAGAATATGAATGCAAGTAGAGGGAGTAGCAAAGAGAGAATCTTAAACAGGCATCATGCTCAGTGTGGAGCCCAACACAGTGTGACCCCAAGATCATGGCCTGCTCCAACATCAAGAGTCGCATGGTTAACTGACTGAGCCACCCAAATGCCCCAATAATTTACCACCTTAATAAAATGAATTCATACTTCTTATTTTTTGTAAAACTCTGTCTCTCCTTAGAGCTATGGAGAACAATTACTGTTCTGGAACAATTACTCTAAGAGTTAAAGATGATTATTTCAACAACGTGGGCTTTGGAGTATAAACCTTTAAAAAATGTTTTGTACTTATATTTTGGAAATCATTAGAAAATAGCAGATAAATTTTCTACAAAAACAATAATTCCTTAAAAATAAAAAAGTAATTTATTCTGTATGTTTTAGCACTAATCTCAAAAAAAACTATAATAAGTAAAATCCAAGCATATTTATTAGTATCCAAATATATTTTCTTAAAGCACCAGGTATTAAATATTTTAAGCTTGTGAACCACGTGGTCTCTCTTAAAACTATGCAACTCTGCTATTGTAGTGGGAAAGCAGCAATAGGTATGTGTAAACAAATCGGCATATTCTAATTAAACAGTATTTGCAAAAATAGGACCATGGATCATGGTTTGTTGACCTCTGATATATATTGACACATATCATCAACTTTAATAATCAAACTACTATCAAGATCTCTCAGAAATATTGAGATAAAGACAATTACAAAGTGGCCCTATTAATGAATTTTTTAATTTTATTTCCTTGTTCATGATATTAATATAATATTTAATCTTTATATAGAAAGTTTCAATCAAAGTGTCACTGAGTAACCCACATACATATTAACATACACATCAATCTTAGTATCTCTTCATTTTTTAAAAAATGCCAAAAATCAAGTAAGGAAGAACAAACTTTGCTCCAAACAGTTCTTAGATGCTATACTGTTTGACTTCTTCCTTTCCCCTTTATATTTACAAACTTCAGCAATGAACCTTAGAATGTTGGAGCTGGATCGGCACTCTCTGTACATCAAATTAAGTAATCTCATTCTCATAGGAAAGACTGCTGTCACTGATTGAGTAACTTGACCATGGTCACTCTGCTAGTTCTTGTCAAAGTTGGGATTGGAACTCGGTCTCCTAGCTCCCATTGCAGAGGTTTTCCCACTACACCATACTAACCAATTATGACATGGCTTAAGCCAGAGAGGAGCCAGTTGTTCAGACCTTAACTAATTGGTTATCATATTGGAAATGTGCTTATATTGACTCCTGTGTTCTCATCATTATTAATTATCCTGCTTCTACTCTTTTCTATTTTAAAATAGGTTTGGAAAGTTCATTAAAAGCTATTAAGGATTACAAACAAGGAATAGTACTGTTCTGTATATATCCTGTTCATTAAAAAAAAAAAAAATCCTTTGATAGATTGGCAAAAGACAAAACTGGAGTTTTCTTTCCTTCTCAGTTATTTCTAATAGTTTAGATCAGTGGTTCTCTAACTTCACCATGCATCCAAAATACCTGGAAAACTTTTAAATTACAGATTAATAAACCCCAACCTCAGAATTTCTGATTCAGCGGGTTTAGGATGAAGCCTAAACACTTATATTTCATTATTTTATTTTCTTAGTATATTCCTTTATTAGATGGGGACAATTATTATGTAGTCATTTCATGAGACAGAGTAAATGAACAGTAGAAAGATGGCTTTACCAAGTGACTTTATAAATTGAAGTTAACTTAAATTTAGTCAGTTTCATGCTGCTAATTCTATATAGTGCCTAGGATAGAAGATGACTATAGAATTTCCCTTTAAAATGTGGTTCATGTACATTTTTGCCATTTATAAAACTACTTCATGCCTCAAGTACTTAAATTATCTTCATTAGCATTGTGTAGAGTTAGAAGAAACATTTAGGTGCTAACTCCTAAAACATGAACTCTTCATTTCTCTCTATACAGTGAAAGATGCAGATGCACTTTGTATGGACATACAGATTCTGTGAACAGCATTGAGTTTTTTCCTTGCTCCAACACTCTTCTCACAGGTTCTGCAGATAAGTCCCTGTCTATATGGGATGCAAGAACAGTAAGCAAATTATCAACCTTTTTTTAGGTTTTTAAGTCTAATCTTTCTTGGTCATTCTTTAGATACTGGATACAACTTATAAAATAATTGTGCAAGGGCATGGAGGGTAAAAGAATGGTGGTAAGTTTCTATTTACAAGATCTTGCTTATACACTTTTATCCACCCTGCCTCCTAAATTTAAGAGTCATAAAAATAATGCAATTACTTCATAAGGCATTAATTCAGCAATTACTTATTGACGTAGAAACTCTGCTGGTATAGGGAATATGCAAGGGGAACACATAGCACTTCTCCTTAAGGGTCTTGTAGCAAAGAGAAACAGACTATCTTAATGCAGTGAGGTATGTTAAATATATAAGGTACAGGAGGAAAGCAAGAACTATTATCTGCCTGAAAGACCATGGATGGATTCCAAGAGGAGTCTGTGCTTGAGCTTAGATGTGGACGATAAATAGGATATATCAGGTAGTCTTGCGAAGGGTGGATTCTGGGAACCAGTAGTGCATGTACAAAGCAGTAGGAATGTGAGACTGCAATAGCATATTGCAGGAATAATGAAATATATGAATAGAGCTTATGGAGGGAAAAAGATATGGCAGGCAAGAGTATACAAATAGGCAAGGACAAGATTGTAAAGTATCTGATTCAGGTTTTATAGTGTTTCAGAGGGAATCTATTAGAATGTGAAGGAATCAGGGTAACATAATAAAATTTGCCTTTTATAAAGACTAATATAATATGGTAGTTGAGTAAGGGAGTCAGTTTTATTGAGGAAGCTGGTACAATAGGCTATGAGTGGATGGGAATTTGAACTGGGAGATTGTAAAAAAAAAATGGAGAATATATTAAATACAGGAGTTTTAACTCTCAGACTTTGTTCTTTTTAAAAGTATTTTATTTATTTGAGAGAGAAAGAGAGAGAGAATACAAGCTGGGAGGTAAGGCAGAGGGAGAAGGAAAAGGAGACTCCTCACTGAGCAGGGAGCCTGACCAGTGTGTGTGTGTGTGTGTGTGTATTGGGGGGGGGGGCACAGAGCTTAATCCTAGCACCCCGAGATCATGACCCGAGCTGAAGTCAGACACTTAACCAAGTGAACCACCCAGGCTCCCCAACTCTCAGAATTTGAAGAGTGACTGGAGGTAGAGATTATGGGTTATTGTATATAAGGTGACTAGCTGTGTCAGTTTGTCCAAGACTGAGGAATCTCCTGGGTTATGGGATTTTCAGTGTTGAAACTAGATAGTCCTAGGTCACTGTTGCTTTAACAGAAAAATAGATGTAAAGAAATGGAGACAGAAGATAGCAACTGCATTTTTTAAACACTGGATGTGAAGATGAAAAGGAGAAAAGACTGTAGCTCTGGAATCAAAAACAAAGGATCCTCCTCTGTTCAGACAGCAAACAACATGCTTATTTGTGTAAAGGAGGAGCAAGGGGAGAGAAAGGGATTGAAGATGGAGGAAAGAGAGAAGAGAGCACAGAGGTTTATTGAGCACAGCTTTTAGTAATTTGAGAAATGCCAAGATATGCAAAACAGAATCTCCTTTCTTAGCAACATTTAATGAGGATAACAAAGAAAACAAGGACTCCAGGAGACTATACAAAAAAGAAGAAATATCCATAGTTTCTGATTCCTGGGTCACTGAAGAAATACAACTTAAAATTTCTCCCCTTTATCTTCCCATATAAGACACATGACTAACATCAATAAAGGAATATGATGCTGAACATACAGAGGGTGGGAATAGCAATCCGATTCAATTTGGTAGGCCCTATTTAGTCCTCTGAGACAAATCAATTTGGGATGAATAGAGAACAAGAAGTCCTCAGGTTCACACATTACAGAAAAAAAAAAAAGCTACAAATGCCTTAGACATCTTCACATGTTGCAAAAATTTAGACTTCTGCTGAAGCAGAAGTCAAAAGGCACTGAGGGAAAAGAGTGTCAGACATGACTTAAGAATAAAATCAGAATGATTTGTTGTTGAGTACGTAGGTCCTGCAACCTCCTCTTTGCTTTAGAATAGCTTAGACTCTGATGCAGCAGAGTTCACTCCTGCTAATGGAGCATCAATGGAAAAGCAAGATTTTCAAATGCATTTAGCCTAAATACTTAGATGTGAAGTACATAGAAAAGCAATTGGTAAAGGAAAACCCACAGAGAAAATATTAATTTAGCAGTGACCTAAATTTTATGTTCATTTTCTCTTGATTTTAGGGGTTCACACCCCCCCCCGGCCGAAAGTGCCATAACTGAGTATTCTCAGAAAACATGTCTCTTATTTTCTCTCATATGAAAAACTGAAGCACTAATGCTTGGAAGTAAAACTGTTCTTATTAAGAGAAGTTGCCTTGACATATCTGCCTTAAATGCACAGAGTTGTGTACTGATGGTGACCTTCCTACCTGATGTTGCAAGCCCTTCTTGTATTGTTATTCCCCGTGCTATCTCTGAGAGCAGAAAAAAGAAATTCAGCACAGCACAGGGCCTTTAGTATACAGCAGTATAGCGCTGACTTAGATGTATGAGCACAGAAAGGTTGTGAGTCCCAAAAGTATCTCTTTAATCCATATGAATATATATCTTAAATTGGTTTAATGGCAAATTAAAATTTATATTACTCTGCATGCTAGCTTTAAGTTAATTAATACTAGAGGGCTTCTGGGTGGCTCAGTTGTTTAACATAGCAAGCCTCATCAGGGAGTCTGCAGGTCCCCTGCCACAGCAGATATGGACCTTGCAGGTATCTTGCAACAGGATCCTAATTCCCCTACTCTATCTACTGCAGACTTAACCCCTCCATCTCTGTAGCAGGAGTTTTCTAAAGCAGCTCCAGATCTCCTCCCATAATAGACCTGCACAAACCTGCTAACACCACATGCCCTATCCCTGTACTCTCTAGTGGACCTGCCCCCTCCAAAGGTCCTTGGCCAAAGCCCATCCAAACTGTTGTCACAAGTCAGGCAGTGTGCAAGTAGCCCTGAAGGGGTCAGAACCACTCCAAAGTGACTCTTATCCCAGGGAGAACACACCACACACACAAGTCCAACTGTGGCCCCAGCAGTGGTCTTCAGGAAGACATCTGGTTTAAGTGTAGGCCCTACCCACCAACAAAAGCATCTGACTCTTGATTTCAGCTCCAGTCATGACCTCAGAGCCCTAAGATTGAGCCCTGCATCAGGCTCTGTGCTCAATGGGAAGACTGCAGCAGATTCTCTCTCTCCCTCCCTCTGCTCCTACCCCTGTTTGTGTGTTCATGCACACACACACCCTCTCTCCTAAATAAGGAAAGAAATTTAATAAATAAATTTTTTAAAAGTTAATTAATAATAGGAAAGGACTCTAAAATATTTTGATGTAAATGAAATGTCATTCATAAATAATAGTAAATGCATCATTGATCAGAAATAAAATTAATCCAATGAGTTTATTTTCTGTAAACATTTTCAAAACAGATGGTAAAGTATATATATTTAAATTGATATTTTGTAATATAGAATTAGGATGTAAACCATAGGGAAATTGACTTATTTTGTTATTAATAATTAAACAATACAAGTTATGAACCAAAATATTAATATGAAAATCTACAAGTAATATATTGATGTAGGAGCAAGTTAAGGGCAGACAGGGCTAGGCAGGGAAAGATAAGGAAAGGTCCCAGAGTCAGGCTCCTACCCATCCCAAGATAACAGAGATAGGACAGTAAAAACAGAAAAACAAACCTGGCTCCCTAGCTCCAAAACATTAGAGAGTACCCCCTCTAAGGGCTACTAAGTAATCACAGAAATCCCAGATGTAAAGAAATCTTATGGAGGTGATATTAACCAGAGAGAAGGGAACTGGTTGTTTGTGCTCATGATATTTACAAAAAAAAAAAAAAAAAAAATACCTTGTTTGTTACATGTCCACCATGTTTCTTTTAAATATAGACATGATATTTACAAATCCACCCTGATATTGACAAGAAATTTACCAAGCTCCCTGGTCAGTTTCCTATAAAAGACAGACCATAAAAATCTCCTGTGGCAACCCTATCTTGACCCCTCTCACATTTGAGAGCTTTCTTTGTATCTCTGCTTAATAAACTTCTATCGCTTTGCTCACTTTCTGTTGTCAGTGAGATTCATTCTTCAACTCTATGAGACAAGAAGCAAGCTCTCCTGTACCAATACAGCAACAACTTTAGAATTAAACAGAATGGTTTTACTAATGTTGTATTAGGCAGTTCCAGTGATTTTGTTTCAGATCCATCTCACTTATTTAAAACACAAAACCTTGAAAAACATAGATTTAAAAAAATTATAGCTTTTTATTTATTTTTACAGCTTTTTAAAAGTACATGTTATATGTTGTGACTCTCATATGATATTATTAGCTCTATGAACCATCCTGATAGTTCATGAAGGAGTTAAAGAAGAAATTTATTTTTGTAGTTGAATATTAAGAGCTATTAAAAAAAAACAGGGTAGCTATAGTTTCTTTGATGTGAGAATAAAAACTACACAACATTTCAATATGGATGGCATTGTTTGGACTTGTAACATGAACCACATCTGTAGTGTGCCAGTGTACTTCTTCTTTATAACTTTTAGAGTGTGTTAATTCCTTGATAAATGATAAACTGTCTGATTATACTGAAAGTCTGAGCCTAAAGGGAGATGAATGACTTCCTTCTCTTCTTAGTAAAGCAAGGACAGTCCATTTTGTCACCTCAATGTGATCAATTACTATTGAGACATCCTCTAAAATATCTTCTGATGAAACATGAAAATGACCAGTGGATTATATTCCTATAAATTAATTTTAAACCTCTTTCTCCCATTTCCAAACATATACTAGTCTTAAATCATTAACCTAATCTAACAGCTTATTGTCAAAAATAATGAATGTAGAGACCTCTGAGTCAGTCTCTAAGTCAACCGGACAGATCAGCTCTGAATTTTGTGGGGATGAGGAGATGGATATAAATCTCTATAATTACCAAATGGAGGCTGTTAAGTAGCCTGCAGTTTGAAAACTCATGAACTTGCTCTGTTTTATAGGACTACATGCAGAAAGTATTCTTTCCCTCGAAGTTATGAAACAGTGAAGTTTTTTTATTAAAATTGAAAAATAAGATTGTAACATTGCCAGAAAATGATGTATAATATAGGACATTTAATGAAAACTTACAATGCCCTCTCAAAAAGTGACGTGAAAAAAATCCCAACATACATCAGTAATTTGGAAGCCCATTTAAAATAAATGCCATGAGATTATTAGTCATTCACAAATCTAATGAAAACATTAAGCTTTCTGATTATTTTTAAGGATGTGATCACTGTATAGTAAAACATAGAATAGGATGAGTAATATGTCTCTGAGTTGTTCAGAGCTGGCCTGGCAACAGGCAGAGTCTCTTGTGATGAATCAGTCTCTTATGATGAATCAGACACAGAGAGTTTGTGGCCAGGATGCCTTTGGTGGCTATGCCTTGACCCCTAGACTAACTGCAGGCTCTTATCCAGCATACAATGTTGTCCTGAATTAGCTTTAGCCAAAATACCCAGTAACCGGTCACTGTGAATTTGGATCAAGTAGGGAAGCTAGAAACTCACCAAAAAACCTTTTACTTTTAAGTCTTGTCTGGTGCCTAGTCCATTGTCAACTCCGTAGTTCAACCTGTACCCTGCATACACCTGTTGGTTTCCCCAGATGGAAGCTGGTGAATTCTCAGAGGAGACTGGCATTATTCAGAAGCTAGAATGGGAAAATAAATGCAAAGCTTGCACCTTCTTTCTCTAGGTTTTATTCCTCAGGCACTTTCAATTTAGTAATCTTTATTGAAGATCTTTGTGCCAGACAAAACCCTAGGTTCTGGATTGTTGACTGTGACAGAGTCCCTGCCATTAGTGAGCACATCATCTATTAATTACTATGCAGCGGTAATAAAGATATAAATATATATGATATATATATATATATATATATATATATATATATATACACACACACACACAGAGACATACACAAAGACAAGTTATTTTAAAATACTGTAGTTATTGTTGTATATAACTATAGCTTTGGGGTTTTGTGTGTTTGTTTGTTTTTCACAAAAGCTCACTATTCCAAGATGTGATTTTATGGCTAATACTGATTGGATACCTCCTATGTGCCATCACTCCACCTGCATCATCTATGTAATGCTTACTGGAATTAACATCATTGTCTATATTAGAAATTGAAAAAACAAAAGCTTAAAGGAGTAGAATATGTTGCCCAAGGTCAGCCAATTGGCCAGTGGCAGAATTAAGAAGCAGGCTTACTCTCCAACCTCAACTCTGTATTGTTATTTTGTGGCGTCTAATTTTTGTTGATTCTCACTGAAAATTAGAATAGTGTTAAAATGACATTTCAAGGAGAAGCAGTGATTTAATATGCCTATATTTCCCAAAATATTAGGTTACCACAGTAATTCAGTAATTCACAAGTCAGATCTATTGCGAGGATTTAGCAACCATCAGAGCTGCAAATGATGCCTCACAGATAAAAAACTCTAAGGGAAAAAGTGCCTGGTCTGTAGCTATCAATCTGGATACTGGATGTTTAAATTCATCCACCAATTATGCAAAGGCATTTTTGTTAAAATTTTGCTAGGCATTTTTCTCATCCTGAAGTTGATTGATTGCCCTTATAAACTAATCAGAAGTTCTCAGATACAGGCAATGTGGTACAAACAGATATGTTTGAGAAAATAAAGGTATTCAATTGTGTTTCTATAGAATCCTGGGTTTACATCCCGAATTATCTTGTCGTTATATCAGACAGTATAGCACAGTAGTAGTACACATTCTGACTAGATTCAAACTCAAATTCTACTGCTTACTAGTAGTGCAGTATGGCCATAATTGTCTAAAATCTTTGTGCCTTGATTTCCTCATTTGTGAAATGTAGATGGTAGTAGTACTTATCACATAAAGGTGTGATGGGGATTAAATGAATAATCATAAGTGCTTAGAGGATTGACTGATATAATAACGTAATATATTTCAGAGATTCTTATAACAGCTGATATAGTTGTTTACCTACTCATATTTGTCTGTCATGTAACTGTGAGCTTTCTTCTCTAATTTTGCAATTGTTGGCAAACAGAGGCTCAGTAGATTTTGGAAGGAATAGAGGGAAGGGGGAAAAACCATTCATCAGATTTTTTTTTTTATTTCAGAAAGCATTTTACTTGAAAAATCCACTGTTTTCTAAAGACTAAAAACTAAGCATTTTAACACACAATTAAAAAATCACATATTAAAGAAGTTAATTAATTTATTTAATTTTAAGTCTTATTACACTAAGATTTCAAAGGATTGTACTTTAACTCCTAAAATGCTGTGTTTCTTTATATATCTCATCCACAACACATAAAATCTTTGCATACATATCACAAATATATCGTTCTTTTTTTCTCTCATCTTTTTTAGTTACCAAAAATAGCATTATAGTGGCCAGCAGTGGAAAGACTAGACTTTTGTATATAGGTTCCAGGCTTTGAAAAAAATGTCATATTTCAATAGAAACAATGATTAATCACTATGTGTTTCTAACTGAAACATACAGATCAGTTTTATGCGATTATTTCAGTTCTGTAAGTTAGAAGTAACTCCTTCATACTTCATGTAGTTCATTTACATTTAATCTAATAAAGATGTAAAGTTGTGGTGTAAGTGCGCATAACAATAAGTAACATCTCTAACCAGTTCCTTAGAAAAAGTTAAATATTCTCAATAACACTTTACTCTTGTCATGACTAAGGCACCCCTTTACTTTGTCTTTTATATTGAATTGTCTGGATTGGATTGCATTCTAGTGTCGGAGAGACCAATCCAAAAGAAAAATACCAGATATTAAAAACTTATCCTTTGAATAAAAATAACAGGAGCTAAACCTCAAAAGCTTTTCCCCATATGCTTACTCAATTTTTATTCATTGCTGAAATGGTAATCTGTATCAATTTGAAAGTATATTATTAGTAGAGAAATTATTATCTAGGAGGGCATGATATTTAGGTACAGACAATTCATTTCTTGTGTTCCTTAGTAATAGCTATAAGAATAGCTAGTGTTTATTTTGTTAGGTAGATTCGACACATGATTTAAACATCATAAACAATTATTGCATTTTAGAGACTATGTTCACCATATTATAGATGAAGACAATGACTATCAGAGGTGTTTAAGTTTTTCAAAGGTCCACACCTTGGGCACCTGGGTGGCTCAATCCATTAAGCATCTACCTTCAACTGAGGTCATGGTCCCAGGGTCCTGGGATCAAGTCCTTCAGTGAGCTCCCTGCTCAGGTAGAGGGAGTCTGCTTCTCCCTCTACCCTCCCTCCCTGCTAGTGATCCCTCTCTCATGTTCTCTATCTCTTGAAAAAATAAATAAAAACAAAAGTCCACAGCTATAAGTGGTGGTCTTAAGATTGCAACCCTGAGACATATGGGTGGCATAGCTGGTTAAGCATTAGATTCTTGGTTCTGGCTCTGGTTGTGATCTCAGTGTTGTGAGATGGAGCCCTGTGTTGGGCTCTGCACTCAGCACAGAGTCTGCTTGAGAGTCTCTCTCCCTCTCCTTTTGCCCTCTTATTCTCTCTCTCTCTCTCTCTCTCTCTCTCAAATAAATCTTAAAAAAAAAAAAATAAAAGATTGTGATCCTGTTCCTTCTGGCATGAAAGTCCATGTCCCTTTACTGCTACAAATTTTCTCTATGTTATTTAATGACATTAACAAAACGTGGTTATTGAAAGGCATTTGTAAACATCTGTCTATGACACTGAGTATGGTAGTGTCCCAATAAAATGAACACCTGTAAATCTAATTCAGCTTCATCACCTTGCTTCCTTTATTATAATATATTTTCTTAGGAAAGAATAAGAGTAAAATTATTTAGTTATCCTTGTATGTATCCTTGTAAAAATTATATAACATATTGCAAAGGTAAACAGAGATTTTTCTTTCATTTCTCTTTCAATAACATAAATGACTGTTTCTTACTTTTATTCATATTGCCAGTGAAATTATATGGATAGATGATTGTTGGGAAGTTAAAGCCAAAGAAGAGGCATGAATGTCATCTTTTTTAGATGTCATAGAACCTAGATATGGTCTCTTGGAAAAAAAAATTTAGAGGGGGGCCTATTTGAATTCAGTAGGTCCTATAGGATTTTCCTGTAAGAATATTGAGGACACCTTAATCATAGAGCTTGTTTGACCAAAAGTAAATCCCAGTGCATCGCCTCTACCCTTTCTGCCTTGACTACACTGTAGAGAAAATGTAGATTTCTAAGTCTGATAGAATGGAGTTTGAACCCAGATTTTGTCACTTTCTAGTTGTATCTAGTAAGGCGTGGTGTTCAACACCTGTAAAGTTCAGTATTTTCTTTTTAAACATAAATAATAATTAAATCACAATCTTAACACTGGGAATATGTATTTTGGAGTCAAAAATGAAGCTTTTTCTCTTGATTGGTAGCTGAGAATGCTAGTGGCAAGTCTTCTCATGATTTGTAGTTCTGTCTCTTTGGTTGATGAGTTAAATGGTGCTTAATGAAATTGAACAATTGCACTGCAGATTGCTTTACCCAGTGTTTTGTCTGTCACTTTCAAGAACTCAGTGACTGTAATTCATTGCATCAATTTGTAATTCCACCATCCCTGTGGTGTTTGTTTGACCTATCCTGCTTGTAGTCCCCTAATTTCACTTTAACATATAGAAATTACTTGGGAATAATCTTGTCACTTGTTATTTATTCTATTATACATTCAACCTATTAAAGCTTCAATAATGATGACTTGGCTGTACTTCAAGATAGTCTTAACTTTGAATTAATTGTAGCACTACATCTTAATTATAATTTTTAGGTACCATTGATGAAACTAGAAATTAAATGCAGCATTTTTTGGCAAGTGTTTCTGGCATCCTACTGTGGTTGTGATCAGTGTAAGGTAAAGCTACACTTCTTGTTATGTAGAGCTACAGCACCAAGAAATTATTAACAATTAGTTAAAATGCATTTCTAATGGATAATCATGAACACTCCATATAATCATTTTTTGACCATTAGTTATACTCAGGCCTTTTATTACTTGACTACCTAGCATCCAAGAAACATTCTCATCTGGGGAAAAGCTAGCAATGTATGAAATGTGGCATGAGGCCACACTGAAAAGTTCTTTCTTGTTTGTCTGTTTTTGTTCTTGTTCATTTTGGTTAGTTTGTCTTTGTGGTTGCTGGGAAGTTAGCAAATGGGCATGCCTTTCTAGAACTTTGAATTTGGAGAGAATAATGCAGAGGCAGAGGACCAAGCAGGAAATTGCAGTTGAAGTATTTTTGAGAGTCCCTAATTAGAGGAAGTGTCTTAGCCAGATTCTCAGAAATTTTACAATGTTTAATATTACTTAGTTGCTTTAGTTCTTACAATTTTTTTAACAAACTAATTTTTTTCTCTTTTGGGGGGGAATGATGGGTAGTAGTTAGCAAAATAAATTTCTGTTGCTTATGTTCATGAATCCTAAAGGATACACACATCAAAACCCAAATAATTCCAAATTATTAAAGGTAGCTTATTAGATAATGAATATAATTAGAAAGTGCAAATCAACAATGAAAAGGAACCCATGAACCATAGCACTTATGAAGACTTATAAACCAAAGGAAAACATTTATTTTACTACTTGAGCATATGTTTGTATGTATGTTCATCCTAAATTACTTATGGGTCAAAGAGTAACAGCATCTTAAAATTATAATGAGGAATTTATGAGCAACAACAACCCAAAAATATACTTAGGAAAAAGTTATAGTGTTAAATGATTTTATTACTTCCCAAGAAAGCCTGAAAATAAAACGTCACTTTACAATATTAGGATTACTGCAATGAAATTAACTAAAATAGCGGTTAGAAATTAATAAAGACTAAAGAATAACCTAATGGGGGAGGAGAAAATAGAATTTGTTGATCTAAAACCTGCTTCTTTGCAAAATCATTAACAAACTGTCTTCAGACCTGTTTTGTTTTTGTCTCACTATTATTTATCATTTTACTATTTCAGTATCATAGAAAAAAATAGATTAAAAGATAACTTTTTCCAGAAATCTATTTGGAAAATCCTAAAAAAGGAAGAACTAATTAAAATGTCATAAAGGTAGTCCAGCACAACTAAATTAAGACAGTAGGTGTCCTCTTTGCTGGCAAAACAAAAACAAAAGTTAAAAAATGAAAATTCACCCCATAAAACATATACTCCATAAACAAAGTTTTTGTGTCAGATTTAAGAATAAAACTTATAGGGGGAATCCCTGGATGGCTCAGTGGTTTAGCGCCTGCCTTTGGCCCAGGGCGCAATTCTGGAGTCCCGGGATCGAGTCCCACGTCGGGCTCCCAGCATGGAGCCTGCTTTTCCCTCTGCCTGTGTCTCTGCCTCTCTCTCTCTCTCTCTCTCTCTCTGTCTATCATAAATAAATAAATCTTTAAAAGAAAAAGAATAAAACTTATATTCTTATTTATATTTCGGTAAATAAATGTTGACATGCATGTAAGGACATGCCAAGTTCTTTGATCAAGAGTGACAAACATACCATTTAACTACTTTATAAAGTTATAGGTTTAATGAATTCTAAGGAAGATCCTGATAACTTTTTTGTTTTTGGTGTTTTGGGAAATTGACAAACGGATTATAATCTTTATATCTGGAAGAGCAATTGATAAAACTAGGAAGACAACAACAAAGATTGATAAGGAAAACTAGTGTACTAGGTTTTAAACTAAAATTAAAAATTACAATGAAATATAAAACTAAAGAAAGATTGATAACTCAATGAAAGAGAACATAAAGCTATGAAACAGATCCTAACTATGTAGTATACAACATAAAAGCTTAATCCCAAAAGGGAAATCTCCTTGAGTCTTCTTTAAGGAATCATCTTTATTTTCATTTTTTCCTTTCAGCCTTTCCACATTTTGGTTTGTTGTTGCTGATTCCCAAATCCCTGTCTATCTAAAGGCTGGGTATCTTTGGACTTTGGATATCAGGTTAAAGTTCCATCTACTTCAAGGAGGAGTTATGCCACAGTTCAATTGATTCTTGCTTTTTAATCTTTTTTACTACAAAAGTAAGATTTTGTTCAATATAGAAAATGTGAACTTTTCAAAAATACTAAAAACAACCCTAAAAGTAACTAATTATACAATTTTACTATTATAACCTTTCAGATTTTTAAATGCTATAGATATTGTTTAAATTAAAATTCCTACATCCCGAAAAATAAAAAAATAAAAAAAAAAATTAAAAAAAAAAATTCCTACATCCCGGACGCCTGGGTGGCTCAGTGGTTGAGCATCTGTCTTTGGCATAGGTCCTGGTCTCAGTGCCAGGATTGAGTCCCACATTGGGCTCCCTGTGAGGAGCCTTCTTCATCCCTCAGTCAGTGTCTCTGCCTCTCTCTGTGTCTCTCATGAATAAATATATAAAATCTTTAAAAACTAATAAAACAAAATTCCTACAGCCACAATAGTAATATTGTGCCATACCTAGTAATGCATAAGTTAATTTGTCTTCACTCAGTAATACATATTGAATATTTTAAATATAAATATGTACATATTCTCACTCTCATTATTGATGTATCATGGATACATTATAATTAATTAAGTAGATGCATCACTGTTTGCTTGAATAATCTCTTACTAATGGATGTTTGGATTGTTAGTATTTGGTACTCTAAACAAGAATGCAGAAAGCATCTTTTCGGGTGCCTTTTTTCAGTTGTCATTTCATTGAGATGTATTTAGAGGTGTTGTAATCTACATTTTTAAAAAACATTTAAATCATATTGATGAAGACTGTATAAAATGTTGACCATAGTTACTTATGTATTCCCTCCAATACTCCATGAATGTGCCTACTTTCCCATACTCTTGTCACTTTGATTTTATCAAATTAGATAGGCTAAAATTCTCTTGTCAATATTTTAATATATAATTATATAATTTATAAGACCATTAGAATGCTTTATCTATTTTTTAGGCATGTTTGATATGCAGGCTACCACTGACATTTATTTTTACATATTCTGGAATTGATGTTTAAGTTATCTGACATAAAATTTTGGGCAATTTTTAAAAATTTAGTTTGGCTAACTGGTTTCTTTGTTTTAAAATTCAAAGTAGTTCATTTTTTGGCTGAATTTCAGTTATTAAATTTTTCTTTTTTGGCTTGGGAAATTAGTGCTTCTTGAAATTTATTATAATTCTCTTAATATGGTACAATTAATGATTAGATGTGTTCTTTTAGTTAACTATTATCACATATAGCATATGTAATCTTACATTATATTGCATATAATTATATATGTATTATAAATATATGTATAACATATGTTTTAGTTGTAATGTAACCCTCTAGTTTGCCCACTTTCTTCCAGCTATCTTCTGGGATTTGTGGCACCTGTCTGTGGCTAGATGATGGTGTAAGATCAAGCAAACTAGCACACTAGTGTACTTCAGTTCTTAGATTACACTGAACCACTCATGTCTTCCCCATATTCTCGGTAGTTATTCTATACAGTTTACAGTACCCAACTGTAGAAAATGATGGTGAATTTGTGAGGAATATGGCATAGAATGCCAAGGCAGAAGTCATGTATTGTATGTCTTGAATTGGCTTATGGGATTTGAATCACACTTTTATAAGAAATATCTTTGTTTATAGAGGCCATAGGACTAGGAGTCAGTGGGCAAATGGTGAGAAATGTAGGAAATATTTTCTTTGCCTTTTTAGTCACTCACAATTCCATGATGCAAAGCTACAGCCTTCCCAGCTTAGTAAATGGGCATTAGGTTGTCCATTAGTATTTTTTAATGTGTTTTCATGCTTTAGTCTCTTTCTGCATCTGTGTGGATACTACATATATCTTGATATCCAATTTTAATTTCATATTAAGTGCTTCAAACTAAGATTTTGATTTAATGTCCATTTGATAAAATGTTAATATATATATAAAGAGAATTCTTCAATAAGAATTTTCTATATTTCTGATGTAGTGAAATTGGAATTGCTTTTTTTCTGGTGTCCTGGATAATTTTATTCTTTCTATATTATATGTGAAAAGGAATCTTGTTACTTAAAAAAATCATATGTATAGATAGAAATACATACCCAAACCTCTACTACTGAATGTAATGTGCTCAATCAATACATAAGTATTAAATGCCTAATATGCAGCAAGCACTATTCTAAGTGCTATAGCTATGGTAATTAAAATATAAAAATAAAACAGACAAGAATCTCTGCTGTGGGGAGAGATTTTTGGAGAGAAGCAGATAATAAATGAGAAGGAAAACTAGTATGTCAGATGATAATACATGTTGTAGAGGAAAATAATCAGAAATAAATATTTGGCTGGTGGAGAAAAGGGTTGTTACAATAGCAATTAAGAGCAATTTGAACAAAGGCCTAAAGAAGATAGAGAGGGAACCTTATAGATATCTGAGCGAAGAGTATTCCAGAGGAAAAAAATGCAGTACAAAAACCCTGGGGTGGGAGCATACCCAGTGTAGGTTTGAAGAATAATCAGGGGTAACTGAAGTAGATGAGTAAGGGGAACAGCAGTTTGAAAATATGAAATGAAGCCAGAGAAGTGTTGGTAGGCAGGAAGAGTGGAGGCAAGTTACATTATCTTGTAGGTCATTTTGATGACTTAGTCCTTACTCAGGGTGAAAGTGGAAGCTATTAGAGAGTTTTGAGCAAAAAAAAAAAAAAAAAAAAAAACTTTGTATTAGTCTAAAGGTTATAGAGAGGGAAAAGCAGTGGTGGATGCAAAAAAATCATGTGTGTCTATTGTACTCCCCCTGTGCAAAAGATGGCAGTAGCTGGGACTAGAATAATAGCAGAGAGGAGGATGCGATTTAAAAGAGAGAGAGAGAGAGAGAGAGAGAGAAACAAATGCATTCACACATACACACAAAAGGAAAAGAATGAGAAAGGAAAATGAATCCGAGCTTGGAAAATGCAGAGATACCCCACAAACAAGACTCACTCACACTTCCTCAAGCCCTTCCCTCCTAATTCAAACCTTCAAAGAGGAAACAAATTCATCACTCAGAAAGGAAAAATAAAGGAAAACACATATAACTTGAATATATATTATTTTGGAATTATAGATTGACCTTGCAAATAACATTTGTCAATTTATGTATTATTTCACATGTATTATATAAAGAAGTACTGGCTTCTTAGTGCCATGGTTATGAATTTGAAGTCTGAAATCAATGCTGAAAAAACAAAGAGTTCTATCAATGACTTACACTTTTTTAGTGAATTTGATTCTACCTGTGTCCATTGAACAGCCCTGTGTTCAGAGATGATCCATTTACACTGGGTCAGCCACTAAAATAAAGCTAGGAGACTGTAGCAGATGCCATCAATGCCTTCCTGCATAACCTCTTATTCACCTGCTGTCTTGCTGGACAGTTCCCAGGCCCATTATCAACTTCCTGCCTCAAGGGTTCCATCTTCATCTCTCTGAGGTTTCCTTCTCTGAGGGTTTTCTTAGATGCCACAGTTTACTAGGCTCAAGTTCATGCCTCTGGGGACAAAATAGAAGTCAGTGGATAAATAGCTTGGCATTCCTGTCCCCCAGTGGGACAACTGTGAGGCATGTTTTATATGGTTCCTCATAGGGTCCTCAGAAGGACCTCTGGGTCATCGTCCTAACTGCTCACAGTGCACTCATAACACACTCTCTACTGGCTTCTGCCTTGTTTTACTTTTCCCATTCCCTTATGTGTGCTTTCTGAGTTCACATCCTAAGTAAATGACCTACAAAGTATTTGTCTCAGGGTGGGTTGAGTGGGAGACCTACACCAAGCCAAGTAGAAACCCTTGAATCAAGTTGATCATATTGGATGAACAAAGCAAAAGGCCCAGGAATATTCCACAGATATGAAGCAAGGGTGGTGAGTGGCTCTTTTGGTTTTAATCTACTTCCTTGGCCCTTTTGTGTCTCACTTTGTCCAGCATTATAGAAACAGAATCTTTAAGAGTTAGCTCCATATTTCCCCTACCAAAATACACTGTTAGTGTTAGCATATATTTTACAAATGGTGAATCTGCTGCTACTTCCATAATTAATCATTTTTGTCAATAGTTACAAATGAACATAGCCATGAAATGCAGAATGAATAATAGAGAGCTGAAAATTTATGGGCATATTGAGGAGATATAATGATCACTTGTATCAGTAACAGAGAAGCAAGAATACAGCTGCTTGGAGCCTGGACCAGTTTAGAGAAAAAAGAGGGACTTTGTGTTTTTACCATTAATAGCAAAGCTAGGGAGAATTTAAAATGCCAGTCATCTGGAAAGCACAATTAGATTCACAATTTGATGACGTCTAGGGATATCACATGTTATAAGACCTTGGTAAAAATCAAATCCTAAAGTTATTTTTTAAAAAAATAAGGAATTTACAAAAGACGATAAAATAAACCCTTATGTCTAAATTAATTTTTATGTTAATGTATTTTGAAACCATAACAAGTGTTTTTTGTTTGGCAAAACTGAGATATAAAGACAAAGGATGAGCAAATATTCAATGCCCCTTTCCTTTCCTTCTCCTGGCATAGTCTAAACTTCAGGAACAGAAATATCCATGACACAGGACACATTTTTTTATATATATATATACAAAGAATCAGAAAGGTACTACTTATTGAGAGATCAGAGAAAATGTCCACAGGACGCACATTTCTGAGCCATGGAAAGAGCTGCAGACAGATTGGGCAGCAAAGAAAGAAGTGGGACTCTGAAGTCAATGGCCTTGTATCATTGTCCTGCAATGACAGGAAAAGTGAAATAGGTTTAATCAAAGCAACATGAACCAAATTAAGGGAATATTATGTAACATCAAATAAACTTGTAAAATAGGTAAAAATTATAGCAAATGCATGATCATGTGTTTTCCCTATGATTGGTGTTAAATACATTCATTTTACAAAGTAAATACTTATCAAGTGTCAGTATTCTTGTGGGTGTGTAGCTATAGGCAAGGGGAAATGAGGCAAACATAAATAAAATGCAGCTCTTTTCTTATGAAATTTACAGTTTAGTAGTTGAAAAAGATATGTGAACAAGTTATTTCAGCACAGTGTCAAAAGGGCCAGGGTCTTCAGTATAGCTGTCTGCAGAGCAGCAACATGATCTGATTTATACTTTCAAAGGATTATGCTGGCTCTTCTATTGAGAATAGACTGACAGGGGGCAGAGAGACAATGATCCAGGCAGAAGACTTTGGTAGACTTGGAACAAGATGGTAGCAGGGGAGGTGATGAAAGGTTTTATTTATTAATTCATTCATGTCTTCATCCATTTAGACATAGTTGTAGTTCTTCTGAAAAGTTATAACAATAATACAATGTTCACTTGACCTAAGTTCCTCAAGTGTTAACATTATGCTGTATCTACTTTATCTCTTTCCCTCTTTCTGAATATACACATGCGTAATATGTTTTTCTAAGACATTTGAGAATAGTAGGAATAATGTCCCTTAGCCCACAAATAGTTTATTGTGTAATACCTAAAAACAAGGGTATTTTCTTAAACAACCATAGGGAAATTATTCAAATGAGTTAGTATCTATGCAATTATCTAATCTACAGTCCTTATTCAAATTTGTCCAACTGTGCCAATGCCTATATAACAAAAGAAAATTTAGGACCATGTATTTCATTCAGTTGTATTTTTAGTTTCATCTGGAATAGTTCCTCATTCTTTTCTTTGTGTGTTTCATAATATTGACATTTTGGAATAGTACAAGCCAGTTATTCATAGAGCGTCCCTCAATTCGGGTTTGTCTGATATTTCCTCTTGATTAGATTCAGCTTATGAAACTTGAACAGAAATACCTCAGAAGTAATGACCTTTTCAGGGTATTATATCAGGAGGCACATGTTGTTGATCTATATCATTACTGTTGATGTTAATTTTGATCATTTGTACTCTGCTAATTCTTTAGACTATAGAGCTGATTATTTCACATTGTAATTAATAATTATCTTGTTACTTTGAGATTGTAAATATTCTGTGTCTTCTAAAAAAAATTCAGCTACTCATTTTAGCATCCACTGATAATTCTCACCTTCACTGATTGTTATGATGGTTGCTGATGGTGATTTCCTAACTCCGTCATTTCTTCATTTATCAGTTGGGTTTCTACTGAACGGAAGAATTCTCCCTTCTCTCATTCTTAAAAATTTATATCAAAGTGAATTCATGTATTTCTTTTATTCAGTGAGTTATAGTTTTATGTCATTACTTTAATACTCAAATTGTTCCATTCTTGGCTAATGAAAGCTCCTCCGTGGTGACCAAAGTGTCCTTTTGAGACGTCCATATTATTCTCTGAACACCTCCCTCATTTCTAGCACAAGAGATTTCAAGCTCATCTTGTACTTTTACTGTAACACTGGAATCAGCCTTTTCGTCTAGAAGCCCTGGTTACTTTTAATGGAGAATGCTATTAGAGATCAAGATCTCATTCTACTTGTTGTCATGACTACACAGGGTGGGAGGGTGGTCATTGCTCCTAGTCTTTCTCAGTAAACAGAGCTAGAAATAGATATAAAGAGGAATATATGCGCATGCGTGCGCATGCATGCACACACGCACACACACCTGTATCCATCTATGCAGCAAACTAGCTATATTACAAATTATGGATTCACACTGATATCTCTAATTCCAATCTAATGATAGAATTCATTCTAGTTTGGCCCTTTTCCATGTTTAATACTCTCCTGTCTGCCAATGACAAACAAAGCTCCAGTTATCTATAATATATTGACTTATATAAAGTACAATAATATAAAGTACAGAAAATAGTTTCATTATTACTAACCCAGGTCTCTAAGAAAGGAAACCTGCTAATTAGGTTTCAATATGTGCTTAGAGTTCTTTTTTGTCTTTAGCTTCAAGCCATATAGTCCAACTACTCCCCAACCATGTTTAACAGTTATTTGAGTCAGATGTTACTCACATCCCATTAGTTGGTGTTACTCATTCAAATGTTATCTATTTGAAACTTCTGTTTGTGCTCAACAGTAGGATTTTCTACCCTTCCTTATTTGTTTTATTCATTTTTCTTCTTTCTTCTTTCTTTCTTTTTTTGTCTGTGAAACATTAACATTCTAAAAGTCAGAACTGCATTAACTTCTATTTACCTTCTTTGTGTTTTCTGTTGACTTAGTTTTTTTTTTTGTATTTCTAGATTTTTAGGCTGAGAATTTAATTTATTTAGGCATATTCTTTGATTGATAATGTTTAAGGATATATAATTTATTTTATTGCTTCTTTGTGTCTCACAGATTTATATATGTATACATATATACATAGACATATGTACATGTATATATTAGTGTTTTCATTTACATATTTTTAATATGTTCTTTAATCTTATTTTGTAGTTCCACATTTACTTAAGAATTATTTAATAAACATCATTTGTTAATTCTAATTAAAGGAATTACAATTATCATTAATCTTTTTAAGATTTTAAAATAATTTCTAGTTTTTAATGTATTAAAATTTTACTTGTAACATTTTTAATTATGAAATTTATTTTTTGTGACTTAACATGTGATCAGATTTTATGATTGCTTCATGAGTGCCTGAGAAGGTATAGTCATGTCTTTTCAGTGTGTAAATTCCCATATATGCATAATATCTACTTTACTGGTTAGTTCTGTAAGACTTCTGTATCCTGTCCTTGTGTCTACTTCATTTATCTCATACTAATTCTGACGTATTAACATTTCCTAAGGTTAATATGTTTCTTACTATGTCTTTTTACATCTTTTGTAGTTTTTGCTTACAAAGGCATTGCTATATTATTTTGGTGCATAGATATTCACGATAGTTAGGTCATTGCCATGAACTGAGGCTTTTACCATTAAAAACAGCAATTCTCTGTCACATTAACACAGTTTAGTTTGAAGTTTATTTTGTTTATATCAGTATTGGCTTTGCTTTATTATTATTTCTAGAATTCTGGTATGTCTTTGCCCATCTCTTTCTATTTAGCTTTTCCAAAGTATTTTGTGTGTCTTCTATACAGAATGTATTTGGATTTTGCTTTGTCAGCCAAATTGAAAATCATTTCATTTTAACAGATTTGTTAAGCCATTCATTTATATTTATTGAGATGTAAAGTGTTTAACTGTAACTCTCTCATATTATTTTATAATAATTACTGTGTATATTATGTTATATTTGCTATATTACTCTATGTGAAGTGGTTTGAGGGCTCTTTTTTTTTTTTAATATTCTTTAGGTGTTTAGGAAGGACTGTATTTTTGTTTTGTGGGCTTTTTACTTATTTTTAAATTTTTTTATTTCCCTGCTTTCTTTTTTTTACCATGTTACTATGTTGTTTGCAGTTTTAATGACATACTTTTAACTCCAAACTATTGCCCACACAACAGTAACTTCCCTCTTTCTTCTCCTATCTCCTGTCACTTTTAGTTGCATTATCTCTGTCAGAACATATAACACATACTAGGTAACACATCGTAAAACATTATTATTTCACCATCTACCTCATCTTTTAATGTTAAATCTACAATTAATTATATTAAAAGCTCACCAGTGGTCCTATTGCTGAAATGTCCAATTCTTTTCTTAGTTGGATTTGGTGAATATTTGAAACTGTTTTTCATTATTGATCCTTGAATGAAAACCTAACTGACTATCGAATCTGTGATTTACATTTTCTTTCCTTGGATTATTTTAAAACGCTGTTCTACTGGTACATTATTTTGTATATGGTTTTCTAGAAGTCTGATGCCAACTAATCATCTTGCTTTTGCTATCTATCTACCCATCTATCAATTATTGGCTTGGGTCCACAGTCATATTTTTTACCTGGTAAAATTATAAAACTTAGTATTTTTTACCATGATATCACTTCAAATTGATCATTACTAATAAATTTTCACTGTTATGCAGTGGGCTCCTTCAATATGTAGATTCTGGACTTCTAAGTTTCTCCTCTAAATTGATCTATCCCATCCCATCAAAGTGTTCAGCAGTAAAAAGAGCCTTCATATCCACTTATGTTAGAGGGCAATTATGAAGAAATGTAGCCTGTTTTTACTCTGTTAATATAGTGAGTTTTAAAAAAAGTCTTAAAATCTATACTTGTTAATAGAAAAATCTCTTGAGGGTAGCCAGCTAACATAAAAGAATGGATTTTCTAATCAGATTTAACAAGAATCAGAGATCTTACCCGGTATGAAACTTTACTAAATAATATCAAAAAAAGCTCCAAGTAGAGAGAGCAGTCTTGTATACCAAAGGCAGCTCCCCAGATCCTGTCTAAACACACTAGGCATGTACTTCTAGCCTAGTATTATAGAACTGTAGACAAGGTCTCTGTATGAGGATCTTGGGATAACCCCATGCCCTAGAAAAGTTTAAATTATGAAACATCTCCATTTAATAGCTCTAACACTTGTATCACTGACAGGGAGCTAAGTAAGCCTCATGGGTTCTATAGCTGACCCTTAGCTAGAACATCCTATGAAGTACATTTACAGATAAATCCTCTTCCTCCTAGAAAATATCAATAGTTTATATACCCTAATGTCCAGTTAGCAAGGAGCTTGGATTAAGTCACCGGCCAACATTTTTTTTCCCCTAGAAGCACTCAACTCTATAAAGGGGATACTATGGCCTAAATATTTTTATCTCCCCCACCAAATTCATATGTTGAAATTCTAATCCCAAAAGTGATGGAAATATTAATGGGGCCTTTAGTAGATGACTAGGTTTTGAGGGTACAGCCCTCATTCATGGGATTAGTGCTCTTTTAAAAGACCCTATATGAAGTCTACAGTGCTCCCTGACTTCTTCTATCATGTGATGATATTACAAAAAGTCTGGAAGCTAAGAGAGGTCTTTACCCAACCATACTGGCACCCTGGTCTCAGATTCCCAGTCTCTAGACCTGTAAGAAATTAATTTCTGTTATTTGTAAACTACATAGTCTGTGGTGCATTGTTATAACAGCCCAAACATACTAAGACAGGAGTTAATGTGCTGTGGATCAGGCGCTTTCATTCCTTTCAGCAATTTGATATGGCTTTCCATTTTGTATTTTTTTATTTTCAAAAAAAATAGTATTGAATGGATAACTGGAGGAAAAAATAGTGTGATGAAAATGGAAAAATAGCTTGGTCATTTAGACCATAGAGTTAGAACCATTCATTTACCTGGTTCCAGCACTGGTCTGTGTTCAGATATATTGCAGACTTCATACCTGGAGACTCGTTCACCTGAAGAAACAACACAGTGGTGTAGTTGCTTAGATAATTGATATTATCCATGGTATCAAAGGCAGAATTGAGGTTTTTATTGAGTCTACTTGAAAATTAGAAAACAAAACAAAACAAAAATTAGAAAACAATGGAGATAGTTTATATAATACTGAGATAGGTCCATATGATACACATATAGATTCTCTTATTTTTATTACAGTAAATCGAAGTTCTAGATATTATTTATGTACTTCTTATCTGAACATGAGCAACCATTATACTTCTATGTTTTTTAGTCCCTAATTCCATGTAGAATAAGAATTATGATATATTCTTGTCCTGTTTTCTGAACAGAAGATGTATCAACTTATTACTTTACTTCCTTGGAGTCTTCTCTGTGTCTTCTATTTCATGTCAACTTTTTTTTCGATGTTTTCTAATTTCTTTCAAAAAAAGTACCATCAAGTAAATAATAACAATCCTTATATTTGTATAATTTTTAATTTATAAATCACTTAAAAACTCTAGAAACGGCTCTAAATACAATTTTCTAAGTAATCTAGCAATTGTGAGAAATTCTGTAAATACCCCCTTAGTCACTATTGTTCATGAGGCACCATTTCTTTCTGCTGCCAAGCTATAGTTTATCCCAATCAATACCAGTTGCTTACTAAGATTCTCTAAGTCACGACTAGCCCTGGACAACTTGATAGATGGCTTTAAAAAAAAATTTAAAAAAAAGACTTTTTAACAGATGCTTGCCATATGTTGATTTGTTTTTTTTTAAAAATCAAGTTTTAAATTTTTATTACAATTTAAAATGGGTTTCTTAAAAATATCAACTTGAGCATATAGGAAAAATTTAAAAATCTTTAAAGGGATATTGAGAAAAAATAGGCTTTAAAAAAAGAGTTGTCATTGCCAAAAGATGGCTAGGTAAAAATAATAAAAACCCCGCTGCATAGATAATACAGATAGTTCTATTTATCAGGCCAGTGGGCAAAAAGCAAGCACTTAATGCCTTCAGCTCAAATCTTTTATTCCTTATTACTGGAATTTCATTTCTTCTTGTCGTATGACTAAAACAGATGATAGTACAGATGGTAAGCCTCAAGAGTGGATGACCTGTCAGCTGGTGGATTGGCTACTTTGTCTCTTTGCAATCTTGTGGTTTAGGGTTTTCTGGGTATCTATGTTGGTCATCGAATTTGTGGTGGTACCAACATTGTGGTGGCTGCTGACCTTGGATCTCATCTTGATTTTTCCTTACCTTCTTCATCATTGTCCTCCCTAGGCTGCCTTTGACGAGAAAGACTCTTGCGGGATTGTGGCCTATGATCATAAAGCATATTCTGACTCACTGGTCTACCTTGTTCTCCTGCACCCTGATGGTCTGCACCACCTGTCACCTCTCCCTGCACAGCAGGGTTGGAAGACTATGGTCTAAGCCCACGGGGTTTCCGCATGTAGTAAGGTGGGAAACATTGCCTGCTGTGGGGCCAGCACTGTTGGGTCTGGCCTTTGGGAGCACTCTCCAATCTCACTCTTTTCGCCACTCACCATTCTGGTAATTTTGCTGGAAATTCTGTGAACCCCTGCCTTGTGGAGAGCATCTATAATGGGTATGGTCTGCTGCATATTTACTGCCTCGCTCTGGAGCTCCACCAGGGCCTGTCACATTTGCTACCTTCACACTCTTTTCTCCTTCAACAACATCCAACTCCACAGCCTCACTATCTCCTGTACTGTGAAGGTACTTCTAGTGTCATTCTTTTTTATGGCAGTTGGGTGTGTAAATACATCTTCCTTGGTGTCATTCCTATTGATGAAACCCTATCTGTGTCTTACATTCAACTATTTTCTTGTTACCAAAACCTTTGTTGTGATTAGCTGCTTCTCCCTACAGCAGGTGCTGCCTGTGTGTGGCTGTCCCGTCCTCTCCTCCCTGTGTGGCTGCAGATGCAGTTGGTGACGGGCTTGGTGTGGGTAGTGCTGAGGGCATTGTTGGATGCTCAGTCTTGGCCTCGGGCTCACAATTGGTGTGATGGTGACAGGCAGCAATGGTAACTGGACCATTGTTAGCTCCCAGGTGCAATGGTAACTAGACCAGCAGCAGGGCTGCTCAGGGCTGGTAGATGACTTTGAAAAAATAAACAAACCATTTATCCATTATTCCCCATTGGTAACATCTAAGGAGAATTTAGTAGCTTAGACATTTTCTAAAGTGAAAATACAGCAATCTAAAAAAGCTTGTCTCAATGACTAGAAAGGAACAATTAAGAAATTAAATGAAGTTTTGTTGTATTAAATGTGTTCTTAATCATTTGAGCAGAAACACATCTCCTTTTCCTTCAGTATCTGTTTTGTTTTGTTTTTAAAATATGGATTATATGAATGATAGCCTTACCTCCTTACCCAGATTATTTAAGCTAAAGCTGCTTTTTATTTTTTAACCTCTCATATGCTCTCTGATTTGTGACATTCTCTCTAGTTTTGTTTCAGAAATGACAATGCCATTCTAGAGAAAATAATATATACAAATTATTTTTTCTAGTAGAAATATATATGTCTGGTTAAAAATATAAGTCATTATTGATCTATTCCTATTTCGAGTTGATATTTATAGTGATGTAAATTATGATCTTTAAAATACATGATTATAAGTATTTTCCATTCACATAGTATCATTTTTCTAAGATGTATCAAAACCAGATTTTGCAGTTGTACATTCTATGGGCTCCATGCCAGGTAGCTGGGGACTGGCAGGCTGCCCCACAGCCATTGTGAGTTTACTGCAAGAAATCTGGAGACAGCCATGGGGAGTCCTGAGGGCCAAAATCCCATGAGGGCAAGACTGGACTGACATAGAGTTAATTTTTCAGGAGAAGTTATATAATATACCTCAAATTACAAGGAAAAAGAAACTTTAAAAAAATTATACTTTGGTAGCATACGTTTTATAGAATCATCATTTGAAAAATATATAAAACAGCTTTAAGGTATGTTCTATATTAAAGAATACAGTTGATGGAAAAAAAGAATATATAAAAGTTAGATTTTATTTATATACATTTCAGATAGAATTTTTTATTCTTGAAGGAGATCAGCAAACTGAACGTACTTCACACTTTGCCACATTTAATTTTATCAAAACAGACCAATTGCATTCAGTATTTTGTTCCTTTTAGTAAAAGAGAAAGGGCTGTCTTCCTTAGACACAATATGACTGTCTCTGTCACCAAGAAGAGGAATAAAGGAAATTTTAGTCAAATTTTCTTTAGCTTCATGTGTTTAAGAGTCATCTGATGAGGTTGGGCTTAGATGCAGACTCCTGGGCCCCAGATCAAGAAATTCTAATTAAATTTATCTCGAAGATCTTAAGAATGTGAATTTTCTAACAAGTATCCCAAGTAGTTCTGGTTAAGGCAGTTTTTCTAAACACACTTTGAGAAGCACTGTCCTAGCTCTTTCCATGTCAGCACCAATATCTAATTGGTCTGATTTGGGGAACTTGGGTAAAACATAGCAGTGAAACTTCAAGTTACCACATTCTTATCCAGCATTTGATATAATTTGTTTTGTCTAAGTAATTAATATCCATGAAATAAGAGAAAAAGATAAGGACTCTTACTAAATCCCCCAAAGAATATAGGTGCTCTCTTCCCCATAGTTTACTTCATTCTCATTACAAGAAATCAGAATTCTAGATTTATATATTGAGTATAAAACCTGACAGCAATTGATACAGGAGCATCAGAGGTAGAGTTCAGGGACCCCCGGGTGGCTCAGCGGTTGAGTGTCTGCCTTTGGCTCAGGGTGTGATGCCGGGTCCAGGGATTGAGTCCCACATTGGGCTCCCTGTAAGGAGACTGTTTCTGTGCTCTGCCTCTGCCTCTCACTGGGTCTCTGATGAATAAATAAATAAAACTTTTTTTTTTTAAATGATTCCATTAGAGATAGAGTTCATCTATGAGATAAAAGGACTAACAGAATCAGGGGAGATGAAGAGGGTACCAGCCTAATAGGGAAGTATCCTAATAAGGAACTATAGGATTAAGCAGGAATAAGGGAAAGGAACTATTAT